>NC_080379.1:64198468-64498468 GCF_014773155.1 Arachis stenosperma
TTGAAGAACAGAATTGTAAATTTGCATAATCTTAAAGAGCAAGAAAGTAAATGATTGAAACTTAAAGTGCAAGAAACTTAAATTGCAGTAACTTAAATGGCAAGAAAGATAAATGGCTTGAATATAAAAAGGAATTGAGGAATGGGATTGCAAGATCTAAACAAAGAAGAAGTAAATTGCAGCAATAGATTGAGCAGAAATTAAATCAGAAGCAAATATCATTCAAACAGAAAGAAATTAAAATGCAGTAAAGGTTCACAGAAGAACCCAAAATGAGTTGTGATCTCAGGACCCAAGGGCTTAGGTAGCAGAGCCTAAAACCCAATTTCCTTCCCAGATCTGAATTTACTAAGCAATTGACAGAAAATTAAAGAAGAAGTAATAGTAGAACAGAATTGGAATAGAATTATGCAGAAAACAAAGTGCAAAGAGCTTGAATGGGAATTGGGACAGAATTTCCCCAATTTCACACACCCAAAACTCAACAACAAGAGAGCAGAATTGCCCAAGGGAAATGAGGAAGGAGATCAGTCAATTCTCCCTTGATCCTCTTAGTTCTCGGACAAGTCTCTCAAGAAAGCTCAAAGAAAATGAAATTCAAAAGCCAAGGTAAAAGTCTAAATGGTAAAAAGTAAAAGTAAAAGCTCAAGGTAGCTAAAAAAGGTCCTAATTACATCAAACTAACTCCTATTTATACACTTTCTATTCTTGGATTTTGGGACTTGGATGGGCTTTTGATTTGGTGAAGAAATGAACTAAAATGGGATTTTAATTTAAATTTTCGGCCCATGAAATTCACTCCCAGGAGGCTGCCCTGCCCTTGTGGAGGGCAGGGCAGAAAATTGATGCATGGCTCGAGACTTGGTGCGGCAACGTGCGAGTCTGGCGCGGCCATGGTGCGCCAAAATTGTGTTGATGCGCGTGGGACGCTGCCCTGCCCGCGCCAAGGGCAGGGCAGGAAAGGATTGGTGCGCCAGGGACGGGTTGGTGCGCGCGGATCGTGCCAAGGAAGGAATTGGTGCGCGCGTTGGTGCTTCTTGGTGCGCCAAGTTCATGTGCCTTCCAGATGCTGCCCTGCCCGCGCCAAGGGCAGGGCAATGTTGCCACTTTGCTGTCCCGTGTTCGAAACACGGCTGGGGCACAAATTCAATTAATTTCCTTGGCTTCTTGGCACGACACTCATCCTTAAATCCTAGCTTCCTCATGGTTCCTTGTTCGAACCTTGTAGCATGCATGGGTGACCTTTTTCTCTTGAATTTCTTCCTTATAGAGCCCGATTCTGCCCTCCACAAGGGCAGGGCAATGTTTTCTTCTTCATGGTTTCAAAGCACTATTTTGTGCTCTGCCCTTGTGGTGGGCAGGGCAGAAGTGCCTTCCGTGTTTGGTTCCTTCATGTTGCTCTCCTAGAGGGCATTCTGCCCTTGTGGAGGGCAATGTTGCTTCCCCCATTAGTTGCGGCACGCTTCATCTTGATTCGGCCATGCTTTCCTTTTCTTGTGTTACGCTTCTTAGGCCACGCTTTTCATTTTCTTTTCTTTTCTTCACCTACAATAAACCAAAACAACCACTCAAAGTATCACTAAATTCAAGAGGCTTATAACTCAATTAAAATGCAATTAAAATTAGCTTAAACCTCATGATTTAACATTAATTTCATAGTGGTTGCTTGATTTAGAGAAGTTATGCATTTTCACTCCAAATCACTTACTTAGGATGCAAGAAAGTGCATAAATGCTAACAAAACAAGTGAAATTAGCTTGAAAAATGGGTATATGATGACTTGTCATCACAACACCAAACTTAAACCTTGCTTGTCCCCAAGCAAGCATCAAAACTAAGAGTAAATGAAATGAATAAGAAAAGAATGCATATCCTTATTATGCAGATAGCAGAACTTGATCTATGGGGCATTTATGCAGACAATGACAACTCATTTATTGTTGCTGCTGCATAATACACATTTTGCATCAAAGGTTTGCTAAACTTGCTGTTATAAGACTCACCTTTCGATTACTCCCTTGCTAACTCTTCTTGGCTTATAATGCTTTAACAAGCTTATTATTCTTTTAGAGGTTGGGTGTCAAATGCTGCAGCATAGCCTTTGGCTTTATTTTCTTTTCTTTTGCTCAACATCTTTCCACCACAGACACTTGGCTCACTAATTCTTCCTAGGATCATTGATGCCCAGCATCTCTTTGGATCACTAAGTGCTTTGTATCTAAGTTGCTCTTTATTGTGGATTTTCAATTGGCCATCCCAAATCAGTTGATCTAAGTGACCGGGTTTCAAAATACCCCTTAGAATTTACTCATCCAAGCAGATCTCAGTACAAGAACACCACAGGCATTTGTCCTAAGGTTCAAGCCATTGGTGTCCAACCTTTATTCTTTGTTTTTCTTGCCATTTTGGCTTTTTCCTTCCTTTTTCTTTCTGTTTTTGTTACCAAGGGTTGTTTCATTCTTGATAAAAGTCTTTGTAACAGCAAGCTAACTCACAATTGAATGAGAATGATATTATGCAACACTTATTTCATGAGTCATGCATTTAATCACACACATATGCCACCACCAACTTCCATTCATACTTATGCAACATTGGATATTTTACTTTTCAATTCAAACCAAACTCTTTTATTTAGGCATATGGGAAACAAAGCAATTTTCAAGCTAAGTGATGGATACAAGCATTATGCAGATTCAGCATTTTTAACAAGCTATTTCACTTGCAACTAGATGAACACTTTAGCAAGACATACAATGGTTCCCATGTTCAAAACAACACACAGCAGCAAAGATTAAGTTCAGATACAACCTTTGAAGTTGCAGCCCTTTGATTCTTCCTTCTGTTGTGTTCTCTTTGAGTTAAACTGCATAGTGTCTTCAATTGTTGATTCATGTCCTGCATAATCCTCAAAGTTGCTTGCTCCTCAAGCCCTTAATTATATGGTTAGTTTGTATGAACTGAGTGTGGTTTCAGGATTTGTTTTGGTGTGTGAACACCAAACTTAATTGTTTTGCCACTGTCTCAGATGTACCAAGTTAACCATATTTGAAACCATGTATCCTTGCTAAAGGTTAATGGAATTAAAGCTAGAAAATAATTCAACAGTTGAATAATACGGTTGATTGCTTGGAGTTAGAATCATGCAAGAGGTGAGAATGTATTAAATGATATTTTTGGTGGAACACCAAACTTAGAAGTTTTCATTCTCCCTCAAATTGTTTTGGTGTGCAACACCAAACTTAGCTCCTTGCAATGCACAACAATTACTCAACATTTTTATTGAAAAGCTATGAAAAGAAACTACCTCAGGTTGGGTTGCCTCCCAACAAGCGCTCTTTTATTGTCACTAGCTTGACATCTTCTGTTTTTGCTTCAAGGAGGTTGAAAATCACAGTGCCTTAGCTTGTCTTTCTTTACTGCAAACTTCCTTCCGGTTTCCTCTTTGATGACCTCTATAGATTCTTGTGGAAGGATCTTAGTCACAATGTAGTGCTCAGGTAACTGTGGGGACACCTTCAAGGGTTGAATATTGATCATCACTCGATCCCCTAGTGAAAACTCTCCAGTGAGGAATTTTTGCTTTTCTCTAGTTCTATCCTCTGCTTCTCCTTGAAAGAATTCCTTGTTGTGTTTTTCTTGGCTGGTGCTTCCTTTGTCCAGTATTTTCTCGCTATCCTCTATGATCCCTTTCCATCCTTCCTTCTTTGTAGCATCTTTGTTGTTGGTTGGTTTGTCTTCAATGATTTTGAAGGAAGTATCTGGTTTCTTTTCACCCATTTTTGCAAAGTATTTCACCAATTGAGCTATCTGCTCCTCAATTCCTCTTATTAACATTTCTTGGTCCCTTGTTGTTTCCTCTTGATGTTTCATCATTCTCTCCATTAAGATCTCCAAGTTTGTGATTCTCTGAGAGTCTTGTAGGGTCGGTTGGTTATGACATGTTGAAGGTAGGAGGGGTGGGTGTGGTGGCGGCATGTAGTGGTTGTTATTGCTGTAATGGTGTTTTTGATGTTTTATGAAGTTCGGGTTGTTATAATGGAATTCCCTTGGTCTGTGATTTTGGTACTCACTCCTTCTCCAGTTGAAATGGGTTTGGGAGTGTCTGTGTTGTGAGGGTTGGCTTTGAATGGTATTAGTGGATGTGTTATATTGATTGCTTGTGATCATGAGGTTGCCTTGGTGGAAACTTCCTTGTTCTTGATGTTGGAACTCCCTCATTTTTCAGATAGGAATGGGGTCTCCATGGTGGAAATTTGGCATTCACTGCAGCAGATGTTTCCACGTTTTGCTGTGGTTGAGGATGTATTTGTCTGTTTAAGTCTTTGAACGCATTTACCCCTTCACTATTCATCACTTCTTTTTCGGAGATTGCATTTTGTGGTTTCTCAAATGACTGTTGGTTGTTGACTCCTTTGTCATTGAGATCTGCAATTCCTTGGGCAGTTGTTGTTTTGAGTAGGCCATCTGAGAAGTAGTCCACTGCTTTTCTTGTTTCTGGGGTCAATCCTTCATAGAAAGCTCGGAAGCCCACTTTATCAGTCGCTTTCTTGTATCTTTCCCATGCCTTGAAGAGTGGTTCTTCATCCCCTTGTGTGAATAGATGTTCCTCCTTTTTCAGCTGAATGATCTGTCTAGATGAGGTGAATTTGGCCAGAAATTTAGTAACCAAATCATCCCAACTAGTGATACTTCCTTGAGGAAAAGTTTCAAACCATTGTGCAGCTTCTCCCTTTAATGAGAAGGGGAATAACAGAATCTTATAAGTGTCATGATCTGAGCCATCAGTTTTGACTGCATTACAAGTCTTTAGAAAGGTGGATATGTGGTGCTGAGGATCTTCCGATGGATTTCCTTCATAAGAACAATTGTTCTTGATGAGTGTGATGAGTGGTGGCTTCATGTCATGATACCCCTTGTCTGCAGAAACTTGATTTCCTGTGACATGCAAACGATCAGGATGACCAAACAACAACACGCTGGAGAATTAAGTGCAGTTATTTGAGATAAATTGTTAGTGAATTAATAGAGGCAATTTCTCAAACAGTTAGTGTGTTAGTAAGAATTAGAATAACAGAAACGAAAAAGTGCTTAATCTAGACCTCCACTTCACTTAATCATTGTCAATCTATTTCAATCCCCGGCAACGGCGCCAAAAACTTGATGTGTGGAAAACGATCCAACACAAAACTCACCGGCAAGTGTACCGGGTTGCATCAAGTAATAATAACTCACATGAGTGAGGTCGATCCCACAGGGATTGAAGGATTGAGCAATTTTAGTGTAGTGGGTGGTTTAGTCAAGCGAATCAAGTTTTGATTGAGTGATTTGTGTTTAACAGGAAGTAAATGACAGTAAATGTAAAGGGGGAAGGAAAAAGTGCAGTAAATTGAAGAACAGAATTGTAAATTTGCAGAATCTTAAAGAGCAAGAAAGTAAATGACTGAAACTTAAAGTGCAAGAAACTTAAATTGCAGTAACTTAAATGGCAAGAAAGATAAATGGCTTGAATATAAAAAGGAATTGAGGAATGGGATTGCAAGATCTAAACAAAGAAGAAGTAAATTGCAGCAATAGATTGAGCAGAAATTAAATCAGAAGCAAATATCATTCAAACAGAAAGAAATTAAAATGCAGTAAAGGTTCACAGAAGAACCCAAAATGAGTTGTGATCTCAGGACCCAAGGGCTTAGGTAGCAGATCCTAAAACCCAATTTCCTTCCCAGATCTGAATTTACTAAGCAATTGACAGAAAATTAAAGAAGAAGTAATAGTAGAACAGAATTGGAATAGAATTATGCAGAAAACAAAGTGCAAAGAGCTTGAATGGGAATTGGGACAGAATTTCCCCAATTTCACACACCCAAAACTCAACAACAAGAGAGCAGAATTGCCCAAGGGAAATGAGGAAGGAGATCAGTCAATTCTCCCTTGATCCTCTTAGTTCTCGGACAAGTCTCTCAAGAAAGCTCAAAGAAAATGAAATTCAAAAGCCAAGGTAAAAGTCTAAATGGTAAAAAGTAAAAGTAAAAGCTCAAGGTAGCTAAAAAAGGTCCTAATTACATCAAACTAACTCCTATTTATACACTTTCTATTCTTGGATTTTGGGACTTGGATGGGCTTTTGATTTGGTGAAGAAATAAACTAAAATGGGATTTTAATTTAAATTTTCGGCCCATGAAATTCACTCCCAGGAGGCTGCCCTGCCCTTGTGGAGGGCAGGGCAGAAAATTGATGCATGGCTCGAGACTTGGTGCGGCAACGTGCGAGTCTGGCGCGGCCATGGTGCGCCAAAATTGTGTTGATGCGCGTGGGACGCTGCCCTGCCCGCGCCAAGGGCAGGGCAGGAAAGGATTGGTGCGCCAAGGACGGGTTGGTGCGCGCGGATCGTGCCAAGGAAGGAATTGGTGCGCGCGTTGGTGCTTCTTGGTGCGCCAAGTTCATGTGCCTTCCAAATGCTGCCCTGCCCGCGCCAAGGGCAGGGCAATGTTGCCACTTTGCTGTCCCGTGTTCGAAACACGGCTGGGGCACAAATTCAATTAATTTCCTTGGCTTCTTGGCACGGCACTCATCCTTAAATCCTAGCTTCCTCATGGTTCCTTGTTCGAACCTTGTAGCATGCATGGGTGACCTTTTTCTCTTGAATTTCTTCCTTATAGAGCCCGATTCTGCCCTCCACAAGGGCAGGGCAATGTTTTCTTCTTCATGGTTTCAAAGCACTATTTTGTGCTCTGCCCTTGTGGTGGGCAGGGCAGAAGTGCCTTCCGTGTTTGGTTCCTTCATGTTGCTCTCCTAGAGGGCATTCTGCCCTTGTGGAGAGCAATGTTGCTTCCCCCATTAGTTGCGGCACGCTTCATCTTGATTCGGCCATGCTTTCCTTTTCTTGTGTTACGCTTCTTAGGCCACGCTTTTCATTTTCTTTTCTTTTCTTCACCTACAATAAACCAAAACAACCACTCAAAGTATCACTAAATTCAAGAGGCTTATAACTCAATTAAAATGCAATTAAAATTAGCTTAAACCTCATGATTTAACATTAATTTCATAGTGGTTGCTTGATTTAGAGAAGTTATGCATTTTCACTCCAAATCACTTACTTAGGATGCAAGAAAGTGCATAAATGCTAACAAAACAAGTGAAATTAGCTTGAAAAATGGGTATATGATGACTTGTCATCAGAGGGGAGTCCACCAGAGCTTGAGGACTGGTTGTTAGAGTTATTCAGTGATCCAATCTATGAGACAAGGGCTTGTAAGGTAGAGTTCAGACCATTTAGAGTAGAAGTAAGGTTGTTTTCCATGGCCTGCTGTCTCCGATCAATAGATTGTAGTAACTCATGATTAGGAGATGAATAGGGGTAAGTGATCTGAGGGGTCTGCTGAAATGCTTGAGGCTGCGTTAGATGAGGTGCTCTGTAAGCCTGATTCTGATTCTGCTGCCTGAAGTTGTTATTGTTATTCCACCTCTGATTTCTATTGTTATCTCTGCCTCCTCTGTTATGATTGTCCCTCCAACCCTGGTTGGAATTATCTCTCCAACCTTGGTTGGAGTTATCCTGCCATCCATGGTTGTAGCTGCCACCTTGATTGTACCTTGATTGGGGCGGTCATAGAAGTTATGAGTGGCTGCCACAGTGTGGTCTTCCTGTTGGAGTTGCGGACACTCATCAGTATCCCGCTTAGGTCTTCAACCACTTCTTCTTCTTCAACAATATCTATCCCTTCCACTTGTTGCAAAACGCACTCCATTTCCTTGTTCTCAAGTTGAGATTCTAAGATCTCCTTCATGTCCCTCTCTTCAGTTGATTATCCACATTCATCCGTGAAAGTGCTTTGTTTGTGGCATGAATCCCATGAGTCCAAGTTAGCTTTAATTTTGGCAAGGTTAGCCATGATAGCTTCATGTCTCTTTTGGGCTTCCTCTTGATCCTTTTGAGCTAAGATTGCTTTAAGCCGATCCATTACTTTCGTGAGATGATCCCTTGGCTCTTGTTCCACTTGGCTAACATAAGTAGGATCATATTGCTCTTGGATTGATGGATATGGATATTCTTCCATGGATGGTTGTGGTAGAAGAGAAAATTCATCATGTGGTTGGAGGTTTTCATACATAGGAAGTGGTTCATCATGGTAATGGTATGGAGGTGGTGGTTCTAAGTATGGTTCATATGATTGTTGGTATGGTGGGTATGGATTAGGATCATATAAAGGTGTTTGATGGTATGAGACTTGTGAGTATAGTGGTTGAGGGCTATATTGAGGAGGGAGTTCATAGGTATATTGTGGTGGTTGTTGATAATCACAAGGAGATCCACCATAACTATTGTCTTGGTATACATTATGGAATGGCTCTTGCTCATAGTACATTGGAGGAGGTTGTGTTGATCATAAGCATATAGCTCCTACCACCTTTAATTGTTCAATCCTTGATGCATACTCTCGTTGTAATTTCCATCTCCTACCACATAGGTAGAACTAAACTCATAGCCAAATGGGTGAGAATTCATGGTAAAAAGAGAAAATAAAATCAAATGCTAATAAGAAACAAAGAAAGAAAAATCCTACAACTAGCAAAAACTAGCAAATAAGCCAATAAGAAACTATTCACAATATTAACATATATACAATAACCAATAACATAACACCACTGTAATTCCCGGAAATGGCGCCAAAAACATGATGTAGAGGATTATCGTCGGTAAAGATTTTACAATAGAAATGAACTTCGTCGCAAGCATAGTTCTAAACCAACAAACAACCCTCAACTAAACTTTAATTTTGTTTGTCACAAGTACAAACCCCAATAAAATAAACCAAAGTATTCAAATCTCGGGTCGTCTCTCAAAGGAATTGCAAGGAAGTGTGCATATTATTGGTCATGATTGTATCTTTTGGGGGTTTTTTGGGTTTGATTAACAAGAAAATATAAATTGCAAGAAAGTAAAACTAGCAACTAAAATGGGTCTTGACAAGAATCAAGAGTCAAGGGTTCCTATCTTGGATCATTGACCATAACATGGTAATTTCAAAGAGTTAATTCCACTTAGGTGCCTTATAACATCGGAGGATTAAGTCAAGTGGACATAGTTGGTCCAAAAACCACTAACAACCCTAAATCGCCAATGAAACTGGACATCAATGATCTCAAGGGTCCTAAGTCCTCAATCACAAGTCAAGAGTACCAAAATCTATTCTAAAATCCAACCAAATATTTTATCAAACACTTGGAAGGCACTAAAAGAAAAGCATGTTAAAATTTCAAGAAATATAAATATACAACTACCCAATGCAAAAAAATAACAATAACAATTAAAGAAAGCAATAATAACATAAAAACACAAATTGCATTAATGGAAATCAAAATTAACAAAGTATCATGAACATAAAGGCAACAAGATAAAGGAAATGACAAGTAGAACTAAAGGAACGAAGATGCAAGAACAATAAATTGCAAGAAAAAGTAAATGAAAATAAGAATTAAACCTAAATCTAAGATGAATCTACCCTAAATTTAACCCTAATTCTAGAGAGAAGTGAGGCTTCTCTCTCTAGAATATGACCTAAATCATGTTTCTAATCTATCCTAATTGCTCCCCCTTGATCCTTCTTGAATTTGGCCCCAAATACTTCAGAAATCGCCCCCAACATATTGCCTTCAAGTTGGTCACGTGCCGCTTGTCACGCGTACGCGTCACCCGACAGATGACCTTCTCATGCGTATGCGTCGCCATGAATTCAGCAAATCCTCATTTCTTCATGAATTCTCCACTTTGCATGCTTTTCTCTTCACTTCTTTCCATCCAATCCTTGTCTTATAAGTTTGAAATCACTCAACAAACATATCAAGGTATCGAATGGAATTAAAGTGAATTAAATTTAGCTATTTTAAAGCCTAAAAAGCATGTTTTCACTCTTAAGCACAAATTCGGGAGAATTACAAAACCATGCTATTTTAGTGAATAAATGTGGAAAAAGTTAATAAAATCCACCAAATAAGACACAAAATAAACCATAAAATTGTGGTTTATCAAGTATCATTTTGGTAGTTTATTCTTCTCTCATATTTACATATATTTGTAAGAGTAAACCATCAATTACACACTTGAATTATTAGAACGCTGACAAAAATATCCCCAATTTTTATTAACGACAAAATATTCATAAAATATTTTAAAACGTGATAAAAATATTCAACGTTAAATATATATTATCAAAAAATATTTTAAAATTAGATTTTAATGCAATTTTTTGCAAAATTTATTACAAAAATAAGATAATTTTATCCTTAAAATTTAATAATTTTATGCTAAATAATTTTTTATCAATGATTAAGAATATTTTTAAATAGTTATTCAAATATTTTTACAAAATTTTAAATTAAATGCATTAACAGTTTGTCACACACAAAAATTATTTATTATTTTAAAAAATAATACTATTTTTACTATTTTGTTGTATTTTATAATATTTTAAAAATATTTTTATTGTTATAAAAAATAGAACTTATTTTTGTCAGTGTTTCAAAAGTCCGGTGCGTTTTTAATAATTTACTCTATTAGACACCAAAAAGAATAATTTACTCTATTTGTAATTATTAAATTGTTTTATTTATTTAAAAAAATCCTTCCAACCTCTAATCCCAAAGACAAAAAAATGTATATAAAAAAAAGTGAAAGTAAACTCCACCGAATACAGAGTAGTGGTGGGTGGGGACTGCATTGTCTCCTTCTTTGATTAAGAAAACAATAAAAGATTTTTTTGAGGGCCAAGCAAATATTACCATTGGCTAGGGGTAGTTGTAGCGTGTCATTGACGGACAAAAGGTATAAAATATTAAAATAGTACAAACCAAAGTGAAGCACAAAAAACTCGTGTTCCTTAAAAATAAAGAAGCCGGCAACTAACAATGATTGATGTTAATGTTATTGTTTACTCACAAACACCTTCGTCAAGGAATCAAAACCCACCTCTCTTTTGAAATCTCCAAACTTCTGTTGTTCTTTTTCTTGTTTGTTTTGTCCTGGGAAATATCAGTCCTTCATCATTTCCCTTCTTTTTCTTGTTTCTGCAATGGAGGGTGTCACTGTGGTGAAGCCAGAGGCCGAGGAGGTTACAGGGGAAGTGCAGAAAGACCGGGAACTGGTTCTAGAATCTTCTCACCCTGTTGTGGAGGACAGTGTTGATAGAGTTAGCAGCACTGACATGGAGGAACAACAGCTCCAGAACAACAACGTTGGTGATGATAACAAGTACGTGTTTGATATAAATGTCATGCCTCACTTCATTTGCATATAGTTTCCTCCAGAACCTTCCTTTTTTATTTTTTAGTTTTTGCTTTCTATTTTTGGGTACTATTATTGTTGTTCTTCCTTTGAAAGTTACCATCTTGCTCTTGGTCATTTTAGCTTTAGTAAAGTTTTATGATTTCTGTTGCTGCAAAACCACGGATGAACAATTAAGATGTGGGGTTTCTTAATCTTCGCCTTAAATTGGTTTCTATTGGTGTAAGAGAGGACATGTGTGATTTTGGGTTTAAGCTTGGGCATTCATTTTTTTTTAAATAAAAAAAAGGAAGGGGTGGAGGATTATGTTCCTGAAAAAGGTTTTTTTTTTGTTTTAATTTTAATGCAGGAATTTTATGTTAGTGGCAGCACAGGATTTGAATTATTCATGTAAATGCGTAATTTTTTGATAAAACGTCGTAATTGAGGTGATATATGGCAATTATGTCAATTATGTAACCCCAAAGAGAGCTATGAGCTGGAAATGAGTCCTAGGGTTAGGGCTTTTTCATCCCCAATGATTATATATGCTGGGAAATTCAGTAAACTTATGTCTCAACAGAATATTCCGGTTTGCCGAAAAATACCCTTAAGGGAAAAAAAATCAACAGAGTCGTTTCCTACTAGGTAGATCTACTACATAGCTCCCTTGATGTCTTTGGAATTAGGATCAACTACTAAAATTTCAATGGAACCATTTAGAGAAGATCTTCTTTAATGATTTCTCTTACAGTTTTGTTTGGAAACTTCTTTACTGGGAGCCTGTTGATCTTCTAGTGTGACAAACCACCCAACTTTCAATTGAGGCTTAGTTTGGTAAAGTCTTTTGGAAAGGTGTTTGTGCAAAAGCACAAGTTTCATATTTTGTGTTTTGTATATAAAATAGACCCTGGGCTTGTGTTTGTAGTATTTAAAGGATAGAGGTGCTTTTAAAAGCACCTGAGATGAAACTTTTTAAAAATAAATTTTGCTTATCAAAATTAAAAAGTCTAATATAACTTCATACATTAATTAATTTCCAAATTTAACTCTTATATATATGTCTTTTATAATATTTTTTAATTTTAAAAGCTAATTTACGAAACGCAATTGTTGGTGCTTGTGCTTATTAAAAGTTATTTTTAATTTAATTTACTAAATATAAATGCTACAACTTTTAAAAAGTTATTTTTTATAAGTTACTTTTAAAATGTAAAAACTTTATCAAACCAAGTTTCAGTAATTCATTTATCTTGTAATCTCTTGTACATGTCCTCATCTATTCTTGTAATTACTTTGGGAGAAGATCCATGGTACCTAAACTTTGGAATTCTGATGTGAAAATTTATTGTTGAACTTGGATTCTGTTTACTTCTGCATCTTACCATTCTTGGTAAAACAACCCCTTTATTTCAAGAGCTTCATTTCCCAACCTATGATCAAATCAACTACTACTCTTTAAAAATAGGAACTTTGAATTGATATCTATTGAAATAATGAGTTGACTTAGAACATCCATTGCTAATGTAAAAGGAAAAAGCTCCTCTAACATGAGCTTATAAAATAGGTGTATAGCCTCCATGGTCAACCTTCCTAGCATAAACAAAAAAATTTCTATAATATTAAGGTCTTTTGTCCTAATCTCTCTCGTTACTTTCACATAGTAGTCTTTTACAGCTATGGTGGAATAGTGGTGAAGTTCTGTGATTGCAATAGTGGTGCACAAACACAATGATGGTGGTCGTGGTGGTGCGTGATGTTGATGATGATGAAAATAGTAGAAGTGGTGGTAATGATTGAGGGGATAACTATGAGGGCTTGGCAGTAAGATATAACTGCATTTTGCATTTGGAATTATTCTAAATGTCCCTTCTAATGGATTTTTTTTCCCTCTGCCAAACCATCATATTTTTGCTTCCTTATGAATGATAAATTTGTGAATATTTGTACATCATTCCTAATATCCATAAAATATTATGAGGATTATTGGAAGCATGAAATACTTCACAGAAGGTGATGAGTTTGGGACTATACTTCGGTCTCCGGTGGTCTCATTTTGAAGTTAGTACCTCTGGTTTGTTTGATAAAAAAAATGCTCTTTTCCATTTGTTTTCTCATTTGAGGAAAGGAGGAGCAAATTCTCAGTCAGATGGAATTAGATGCAGATGTTTTATGAATTTTGATTTTCTATTGAAGACATCTTCACTTTACTAACTTATTAATCTGAGGATATTTGGGGAAATGTGATACATAACCCAACTTTTTGTCCGATTCAGTAATAGATAATCTCAGTTCAGCAAAAAGAATACAAGTCAATGATTTAAATCACAAGAAGACAAAGGAAGCGTTTGAGATTTAACTCTTTTACAAGATATAAAGAACAGTTTCGATATAAAGAACAGTTTCAAGTGCATAAACTGATGAAATCGTTGTCTATCCAAGTTTAAAGAGTGATATTCTGGTGATAAAATCGATTCATTCAATTGTAACGGCATATGCCCTGACTGTCGTTTATGTGAGATTGGGTGCCTTTGACATGTATTATTATCCTTCTAAACTACTTTGGTGTGTTTTTTAGGATCAATTAATTTAAGAAGTCCTTTCAAATTGTTAAGCTTTTCGCATGTATTAGGACCCCGTTTTTGGATCTCATGCTACAATGTCATGAGGCTGTCTTCAAAATCTAGAAAATACAGGAAATCTAATAAATCCAAAAACATTAATAATTCTAGGAAAGTGAAGGTTACAATTTTCAATATTGTCAAGCTTACGAGTGCTTTTATTATGTTCCCGGGGATGTGTCCATAACAATTTTTTGCTTCTTTTAGGTCATTGCCAGCTTCTGGATTTAATGGTGTACTTTCTAGCCCAAGCCAACTTACCATCTTCTATAATGGAAGTGTCTGTGTGTATGATGGACTCCCTGCTGACAAGGTATGCGGCTCTTTGAAGTTAGAATTGAATCTTGCAGATTTTTGTACTTCCAATCCAGCCTTCCTCTTTTATATGTTATGATACTATCCATCGAAATCTTATATTTTGATTATCTTTTCTACTAACAGGTGCATGAAATAATGCTTATTGCTGCTGCTACTGCAAAGTCAGCTGAAATGAAGAAGATTAATCCACAGTCTCCTTTTGTTTCAGCTGTTCCCACAAGGCCTTCTTCGCCACATGCAACCTCCAATAATGTCGCTTCTCCTCAGTCAATCTGCTTCCCTGCGGAGAAGAATTCCATCTGCAGGCTGCAAGGTGGTAATTCTCATTATTTTTCTAGATGTAGATCATAATCTTGTTAATACTTACGGCACCTTCTTTTTGATATATTCTGTCTATTCCCTTTATTTGTCACTGTCACTTGTCAGTACATTACATCATTGAATCAATGTATCTTGACAACAAATTGATCTAATGATATAGCAAAATATGATAGTGATAGATGACAACTATGCTAGGAGTACACTACAAATCAGTCGCCAAATCAGCCAGTCGTATAGAATACATGTTGAATACAAAATACATATTGAAAATGATTTAAACAACATATGTATTCATACAAAAATACATGATAGCTGATTTTTGGTGTGCACATAACATTTTTGGATAGCTGAAAAAGAATGGAGTGAGTTTTGTAACTGCATTGACTGTTATCTTTACTGTATCAAAATGCAAGACCATGTATTTCTGACTTACTATCTGTCTTCAGAGTTCCCAATAGCACGCAGGCATTCACTGCAAAGGTTTCTTGAGAAGCGTCGAGACAGGTACTGTCTTAATTCTAGACAGGCCTTTTCTATGGGCCTATTGGCATCTCTCGTAATTCTAGATCTCCGATTTCCTGACATTTTTCGCATAATTTGTATTTGTTGAAGGTTGGGGAGCAAAGCCCCGTATCCTACCTTGTCAACAACAAAAATGGCTGACAACATAGAGAACAACTTCAGTGCCGACAATGCACCGGATTTGGTTAAGCGATCAGAAGAGGAGTTGCAGCCAACTGTAGCTGCCTCTTGAGCATAACCATAGCTGGTATGACTATATATGGTTACATTATTGTTATTATCTGTTGTTGTAGCATGTGGATCAAAATGTTAAATTGTTAATTAATGACTGTAGAAGCAACAAACTTGTGAGACTGAATTGTTAAATTGTGGGGTCTATATTTTACGTATATATATTTAATTAATGTAACTGCCTGAACCTGAAGGGATAGAAATAGTGTGACTTGGATGTTGTGTTTGTCTGGTCACCTGAACCTTTTAACTGTTTTACTCTATTTGAACAATTGATTATCCGTGTATTAATAATCTTCCTGCACTTGCTTTTATAATTTCGTGATTCCATCGAGATTCGGGGTTTAAAATTTAGAATTCATTAGATAACCAAATTTTTCGCGAGAATTATGTTACTACAATGATGTCAAAAATTCTAGTTAAAAATGTTTACATTTACTTGTTCTGTTTAATTGCGGAGTACGAACATTATTCTCAAGTATTGGATTATATTTTGTAACTATAGTTTACATTTATCACTTTTCACTACAGTTGTGATGCTATCGAGGTTTTCTCAACTTTTCCACGCTCACAATACATTTGATCACTCGTATTTAATCATGGCCAATTCTATGGTGTCTATGAGTTTTTGTCTAATTTACTTTTTGTAGTAAATTTTAATTTTGTAAAAATTATTTATTCTTATATTTTTTAAATTAAATAATAATTTTTAACCTTTTTTAATAAATAGACACCACTTTTTAAGCACCATAGTATTCACCTTTAATCATTTAAGCTACTGAGTTGAGTATTTTAAGTGTTAAAGATGCAAGCAATTTTGCTAGGTGGAGTACCATCTAACTGCAGTCAATTAGTATATGGACGGTGAAAGAAACCCAACAAAGAAAAAAAATAATCCTAAATCAAGAGTAATCATAATCTCAGTTTCACTCTCTATTCTTTCCCCATGTCACCTAGCCCCTTCCCCTTCTGCCACCAGCAGTTACCCACGTGTCCTCTTCCGCCACCAGCAGTCACAGGTCTTCCACCATCAACCATGCATCACCTTTCGTCACTTGCAGCCACACGTGACATCACAAACGTGGTAACATCTCCTTGGTGTTTTTTTTTCTTCCTTTCCTCCACGTCTCTTCTTTTCTTTCTTATATTTTAAATTTTTTTTAGATTTTGGATAATTTTTTTCAGTTTTTTTTTCTTTACTTTTTGGATTTTTTTTTTTATATTTTGAAAAACAACATCCAAAACTTAACAGAAACATCTAACATCATTGAAATAAAACATGAAACCTAACAAAAAAATATCAAAACTTGTTGAAAAGAACATCCAAAATACAACAAAAAGAATCATCTAAAGTCATTGTAGAAGAACTTCCAAAAGTGATCTAGAGAAAAAGAAGAAACGTGAAGAGAGGGGTGACGCAGAAAGAAAGAAGGGACGCAACGGGGAGGTGAAGGGGTCGGAGGGCATGTGTTTTTTGAGCAAAAAACTAGTTTTTCAAATTTTAAAATCAAGTGTTGAAAAGTTGGCTGCTTGGCCGCATATAGGATTGTTCCCTAGACTTTCTCATTGTTAAATCATTAAGTAACAAACTTCAAAATGAACTACATGGCAAGTGCATAATCATTTTAGAACTCTAGGCCATGTTCGCGAGCTGCATCTGCGAGTGCTTGAACACGACCATGGTACGGGTATCCACCTCGGTCGAAGGCCACCTTTGTAATCCCTTTCTCCAGACAGGACTTTGCAATGATTTCACCAACCCTCTTTGCTACTTCCTGAAGCCAAAAACAAAAACAAGAAAACAGAAACAAAACGAAAGGACCAATGTCATAATTGAGTGGCTGAAAAGTATGAAGATGATGCAAACAAAGCAAGAATTCTTCCAAGGGAGTCGGACCTTACAAACTGTGTACACCAGAAACACAATCACAGAAGCAAGGTTATTTGCCAAGATACAAATTATACATGATACTCAGATTGAAAGGAAAATATGAAGATTCATGTGCAAATAATGAGTGATCTGGATTCCTGCTTCCAATATATATTGAACAATTTGAGGAAAAGTGGTAAAATCTTGGAACCCTGATGTGTAATGCTATTACTCGAAGTGGATATCACTGAAAGTGGAGAGGAGCTTCAAAATGTAAATGTGTTTCTTCTACAAGTCTATGGAGCATTATGAATCAAATTAAAACTTAAACTTCTATTAAATTGGCATTATTAAAGCAAATAAACATCAGAGGTAACAGTTTCATATTCAGTATGCATTCGATGCTGAGAAACTCAGTGACCATTAACTGTTAGGTTTCCAATCAAAGATGCTTGAACGGTAAGAGATTTAGCTGATTTGCAGTAGTTACTATGGGAACAAATGTACAATCATAATCAAGGTATCCAGGTTCCTTGGTTTCCAAACTACAATGAAAAATTTGAAAACTATGTGTAGTAAAAACCAGTTCGCTTAAGTGTCAAGTTTAAATAGAGCATTGAATGCTATTTGTCACTGTAAAGTGAATAATTTTTCCTCTTTGGTATAAAGAGTTTCCAAATAACTATTTATAACCTAAAACTTTATATTCTTTTCCAGGTTAGTTTTTAAGTTTGAGAAGTTATCTATTAAGGAAACATGACGTTTAATCACAAGAAAAGGAATGTTTCGAGTACGTGGACTGAAGTATGACAGTAATTAAGCGATAATCAGCACATCAAAAGCATTTTAGAGCTTACAACTGTAGGACCAGCTGTGTAGTTGAACTCTTCAAAAACTGCCTTCTGCATTGTTGAAACCGAAGCAAGAGTGTGCATGTTGGTGTCATCTATGACCTGGACAGAAAGATGCTTGTTGGATCGGAACACGGACAATCGTGGCCTTTCTGGTGTCCCTTCAACCTGACAAACCAGAAAATGATCCAAAACAGATATGCATTGCATTCTTCATGAGGTGAACTTAAAATCAAAAGCTTTACCAAAGAATGCCTTGGCATTCCATATAAGCAGTAAAAAGACTGTTCCACAGAGTACAGTACTAGCAATAAGAAGAAAAAGGTAAAGAGAAAACCGGGTACATTTCCCCCCTCTTGAACAGAAATTTTCATTTTCTTTTGTTTTAACTTTTTTCTTAAATCATGTAACAAAGAAACTCATCCAATATTTCAAATCTGTTAAGTTTACATGCTTAACCAATTCCAATTACTCGGTGAACCCTGCAGTACCAAAACTTATGAACTTCCACTAAATGGAAAGATGGATCATAAAGCACAACAAAGTGCATATAATATAAAACCATAGCCAACAATGCAGAAAAAACAAATAAATCACTGCATATTCAGCAAAGAGAAAAAACAAACAAAAGCATAAATGCAACAGGTGTAAAATACAATTGCATATTGTCGGGCATGAATTGACTTTCAAACACACTAAATTAGGCTCCTTTAGTTTAGTGTTTAACACAGATAACGGAGGTACACAAAAGATGTAATCACACAGAAACAGAGAGTGACATGGTAGCAATTAAATAAACTGTCTTAATATGCATATCAGAAGGAAGGACACTAGAGTCTCTCTTTTCAACGTCTTGTTTGAACTCAGCATCAGAGAACTACAATGTTAACAACATCAAATCAGTGTAAACAATTAACTATTCAAAAAGCAAGGAAAGAAGAAGGGTAAACCGTAAAAACAGCCAGCAAAAACCATAACTACTCTCAGAATTCTAGCAGCTACTATAATTTAGAAAAGAAGGAACATAATTAAAAGGGACCTTCTTCCTAATGCGGGTGTGGCGGGCGGTCCTGTCTTGTCGGCGGGTGGTGGAATGGGCTTCAACGACGAAACAGAAGGAAGGGGTTAGCGGGTTCGGTGGGAGGAAGGAGGAGGAAGTGGGGAACGCTGATTGAAGGAAGGAGAGAGAAGAAGTATTCATTCTTGTGTAATCTCTAATCACTCGCCCTTCGCGCTACTTTTGCTATCATCACACCTTATCCTTGTGCTGCTTCCTACTTCCTACTTTCTACTCTCCCATTTTCATCACACTTTCTAGATTTTATTTTTTTTTTTAGTTTTTAATTTTGATAAGATGACAAAGAGGTCTTAACTTTTTGATCCTCCAACATTTAAGTCTTTATAAATTTAAAAATATATTTAAGTTCTGATCTTTTTAAAATTTTGACATATGAATTCCTCATGTTCATTTGGGTCTGTCAGATCTAACCAAAAAATCAAACATGACTTTTGTTCATTCGAATGCCAGAGAAAGTTTTTAAAATAGAACAAATTAAATCTAAGATCGCTGTCTCTAAATTTTGAAGAGGCCATAAACTTAAATCTATTTTTAAATTCTTAGAAAATTAAATGTCTGCAAATCAAAAAGTCCAAGATTAATTTGTCTTTTTTTCTCTTTAATTTTTTATCATCATCATTCATCAAATATTATTTTAAAAAATTTATTATTATTATTATTATTATTATTATTATTATTATTATTATTAGCAAATAAATAGGTTAATTTACATTTTTAATATTCTAAATACAATATAGAAATAAAATTATTAATTAACAACATAAATTTTTCAAGAAAAAAAGTGTATAAGTATTTTAAATTAGGAAAAGTATGAGGAGTTAAAAAAATATTTATATAATGTGTACAATGATTATATATATGTAATGCATGTATAAGCCACGTTGTGGCTTTTCTTTCTTTTGTTTCCGAAAAACAAATAATAATAATAATAATTACAAAAATTAATTTAAATTTTTGTTTATTAAAATAATTTTTAATAAATAATTTAAACTAATAGAATAAATCATACTTAAATTAAACATCAGTAATTTTTAAATTTTAGTTAATTATTTTTAATAAAATAATTTTTTTAAAAATAAAATCTCAACAAATATAATGACTCATAAATAACTAATTATTTATTTTTTTTAAAATTTGAAGTCTTACATAATAAATCATAAATAATTAATTATTTAATTTTTAATAACTCAAGATATTATAGAATTCATTCAAATAAAATAATTTTTATATTAAATTGTACAAAACCATAATATATGAATAATATAAAAAGCATTGAAGTTTTAATTAAGAAACGCAAAAATTATAAATTGTTTAGTTGAATTTTATAGAAAAATGACAAAAAAAATTTAGTTAAACAGGACATAAATTTTATTTGAATAGCATAAAAATGTAAGTTGAATAATACGTAAATTATTTTTAATTGTATATTTTTCAGTTGAATAACAAAAAAAAAACATAAATTTTAATATCTAAAATTAGAAACTTTAGTTGAAGAATACAAAATTTAAATTGTGTAAATTTTTTAGTTGAATAACAAAAAACTTCTTACAAAAATTTTAGCTGAAAATACATAAATATTAGTTGAATAACACCAAAAAGTAGCTTGAATGATACATATATTAATTTGAAAATTTATTTTTATCATGATATAATTTTTGTATTTTCTTCTTAAAAACTTATGTTTGCCTTCAAGTAATTTCTATGTTTATAGCTGATGAATTTATGTGTTTTTTCTTATGTTTTTTTTCAAAAAGTTATGTGTTTACACTCTGAAAAATTTATATATTTATCAACACAAATTTTCTGTGTTATTATTAATAAATTTATGTATTTTTTCGTATGTTTCTATTCAAATTGTTGTGTTCATCTTCAAAACTTTTTTTTTTCATCACAAAATTTCTGTATTTATTATCAATAAGTTTATGTGTTGTATTCTTATGTTTCTCCTTAAAAATATGTATTTACTTTTAAGTAATTTTTATATTCATCGTCACAAATTTTCTGTATTTATCTTCAATAAATTTTTGTGTTTTTTTCTTATGCATTTCTTCTTCTTATTCTTCAAAAAACATTGAGAAAAAGGATTTAACTTCTAGAATAATTTGCAGATAATATTCAATTGGGTAAAGTTTATCCATTTTTTACACAACAATTAAATTTTTGAAAAAAAAGTTTTACGAGTTCAAGCTAAATATTGTTAGTCGTCAATATATAAGCTCCTCTCCTCAAATTGGTTCTTGGGTTATTGGTAATGTAACAGATGTAACAGCTTAGCTTGCTCATCTCCTTTGAGAACGAGAAGCCAATCATGATGAAGATGATTTCAATATACAACAGACAATTCATATCCCTGAGACACCCCATCAGACAGAAGATGTACATTGTCCTCCTCCAAAATCTTCCGACACTCTTGGCCCTTTGTGTTACCAGATTATGGATATCTCGCTGCCTGTTAATTTCAGCTTGCCATCTGCCGAGAAACTGAAATCGTATGAAGAACTATGCGATAGTTGAAGAACCCGTAACACTAGAGAAGAGTTTGTGAAAACAGAATTAGTAATGCAAAACAATCATTAAAATGAAGAAACCTCTATTGCTAAAGTGTAAGAAAGAAAAATGTGTACAACAATGATATAAGACTCTCTATAGAACCTGAAGATTAAGACTACATATATACATGTACTGCAACACTATTTTGCAGACCAATAACTAACTTACGCACACCAATTCTAACTAACCAATCTTGTGTCTTCTTGACGTCTTTCCTTAATATCTTTACTTTCTTTATTTATACCTACAACACCATCTACCTTGAAGCAATATGATGTGACAAGCTACTGATGATTGAATTTTTGACGGTTTGAAATTTCACTAATGAAATCTCGTTGTAAAGTATAGTTTCTAAACCAAACAATAATCCTTTCATACAAAAAGTTGTTTGTCACTAAAACAAACCCCTAAAATTTATAAACCGAAGTATTGAACCTCGAGTCGTTCTCCCTAGGAATTACAATAAAGTGTCTTGTTATTGGTTGTGAGTTATTTCGGGGTTTTTGGATAAGAAGCATGAAAAGTAAATGGCAATGAAAATAAACTAACAACTATAAAAGGCTCTAGGAAAGGTATGAAAATTAGAAGTCCTATCCTAGTTATCCTTCTCAATTGTGATGAGAATTGTTCATTGCTACCACTTAGTTAACCCTTACTAAATAAAGGAAAGTCAAGTGGATGAATTGACTTGAGCCACAAGTCCTAGCCAACTCCCAAGGAAAGACTAGCTTTAGTACACTCCAAACCAATTAGCAATCTCTCCAATTACCAATCAACAAAGAAATTAGATAACTCAAGTGTCACTAATTACTCTATCTAGGCCAAGAGGAACAAAATCTATACTATATCTAGAAGAGGCATTTCAAAAAAAAAAAAAGGAAATAAAAGTAAACAACATAAATTACAAGAATTAAAGAGAGATCTAACTACAAAGGTAAGAGATCAACAATAGAAAAGCAAAGAAGAACAATTATTATGAATTACCTCTTATTTAATTGAAGGAAAATGGAAGGAACAATAGTAGATCTACAACAAAGCATAAGAACAACATAAAGGAAATTGCAACAAAAGAATGGAAGAATGGTGAATGTAACAACAAAGAATTGAGAGGTAGAAGTAGAAGAAAGCAAAGATTAAAACCTAGATCTAAGAACTAAACCTAATCCTAATCCTAATCCTAGAGAGAAGTGAGAGCTTCTCTCTCTAGAAACTACTTCTAAAACTAAACTATGACTAATGGTAACTAACATGTGTTTCCCTCTTCATTCCTTGGGTTAAATAGCATCAGAAATGAGTTGGATTGGGCCCACAAGGCTTTAGAATTCGCTGGCCACGTTTTGCTTTAAGTGAACCAGGTGGCAGCAACGGCGCGTGCGCGTGCGCGTACTATGCGTGTGCGCACCACCATACGTGTAGCAACTATGACAAATATTATATCGTTTCGAAGCCCCGGATGTTAGCTTTCTAACCCAACTGGAACCGCATCATTTGGACCTCTGTAGCTCAAGTTATGGTCGTTTAAGTGCGAAGAGGTCGGCTTGACAGCTTTCCGGTTCTTTCATTTCTTCATGAGTTCTCCAACTTTTCATGCTTCTTTCTTCATTTCCTTGATCCAATCTTTGCCTCCTAAACCTTAAATCACTTAACAAACATATCAAGGCATCTAATGGAATCAAGGAGAATTAGATTTAGCTATTTTAAGTCCTAAAAAGCATGTTTTCACTCTTAAGCACAATTAAGGGAGAAGTTATAAAACCATGCTATTTCATTAAATAAATGTGGGTAAAAGGTCATAAAATCCCTTAAATCAAGCACATGATAAACCCTACAAATGGAGTTTATCAACCTCCCCACACTTAAACCAAGCATGTCCTCATGCTAAAACCAAGAATGAAGTAAGGGTATGGCATTTATTCAATGGAAACTAACTAAATGCAATCTACCTATATGCAACTATCTAAATGAATGCAATTGCTTGGTCAAAATAAATCAATTCCCAAGAAGAATATATGCACAAGGGCTAAGGACTAGCAAGTCTAATCCACAATTGAATTGAGTTATTAAATATTTTTACAAACTTGCATGAAAATTATGATCATAGGTAAAAACATGTAATTGAGCATCAAACCCTCACCGGATGTGTTTGCACTCTATTCGCTCAAGTGTTTAGGGTTGATTCTCTCAATTCTCCCCTAATCATGCTTTCTAAGATTTGTTCTTCTTCTAACAATCAACATATATTTCATGCATGCATACATTTATCATGAGGTCTTTTCTTTAGGTTGTAATGGGGTTAGGGTCAAGGTAGGATGCATATTTGGTTAAGTGGACTTGATATTTGAATCTTTGATTAACCTAGACTTCCCACCTAACCTATGACAACCTATGCAATTTAAGTTCTAGCCTAACTACCCATTCTACTCACTTTTTCACATACTCATGCATTTTCTTTTCTTGATTCGTAACACTTATGCATTGATTCCCTTTTATTGAGCTTCACTTTGGGGCGTTTTGTCCCCTTTTTATTTCTTTCTCTTTTTTTCTTTCTTTTTCTATTTTTTTTCTTTTCCATATTATTTTTCTTTTCTTTTTCTTTTGTTTTTTTTTCTCATTTTTTTTTTCTATATATAAGAACCTTAATGCATAAGGTTTTACTTTTGATCAATACATGAGTATGTATCCAATTCCCAATATTTTCAATAACAATACAAAACTACCCTTTTATTCACCCAATGTCCTAATATTCCCATACTTGAATGATACTTACACACACCAGCCTAAGCTAATCAAAGATCCAAATAAGGACTTTTATTGTTTTCCGCTTTAGGCTTGTAATGTGCTAAATTTAAGAACAAGTGGGTTAATCGTAGGCTCAAATTTGCTAACAATGGAAGATAAAAGGTAAGGCTATTTGGGTAAGTGAGTTGAATGAAATGATGGCCTCAATCATATAAATGCATGTATGCACAAAATAATGGACATAAAGAATCAAACAAATCAAAGATTACAATCATAGGAAGAGAATAATGCACACAAGAAGGAAAAATAAGTGGTTATAAGATGTAACCACACTATTAGGCTCAAAACTCACTTGTTTGTGTTCTTAGCTCAAAACATGATCCATAGCATATATAATTCAAGCAAGTTTTATGAAAAGTTTTCACTCAAATCAATTGAGATGCCCTATAGATAATTTTCTCGAAAATTTTCATTATTTTGACTAAGCTTATTTTGTCTATATATGCAAAATTAAGAAAATGCAACAAAAATCCTAAAATCCTAAAATAAAATGCAAAAGTGTTAGGATTAGAAATTTGTCACCCAAAATCACCGACCGGTCGGACGACCTCCCCACACTTAAAAGTTTGCACCATCCTCGGTGCATTGAAAGATGAGCAAGGGGGTACGGCGAGTCTCCGGATTGCTGCGTGTTCTTTCTTCCGCTTCCGTTATTGCTTGTGGTGCATTCATCATGAAAAACAAAAATATAACACCATAAGATGAGACAATACAAAAGCAAGGAAGCATACATTGTTGGAGAGAGGTAACTCACTAGAATTGAGTGAGTGAATTAGTGTGACATTAATGACAAATAAGTGTGTGAATTCTAAATTACGCGGTTTAGAACACACACTAGCATGAAAAGTGATGTCACAAAAGAAGCATGCACTTTACTCATTCTAGTATGCTTGAGATGCTATAAGTGAACTTGTAAGGTAAAACAAGTATTAAAGAAGCATGAAAGCATTCAAGCTAAGCCTATGGATGCATATGATCATGAAATACAATGCATTAAGGTATATGCACAACATCATCCATCAAGAAGTTGCCTAATCAAAGAATACGGTTCAAATCACATGGTGGCCAAATCATGCAATTCAAAAGAATTACAAGCTCGAAGACAATTCTCATCACTTGGTATTTTTCAAAAGGTAAGCATGAAAAACTCAAAATCAAGTAGCAAAATATAACCTCAATCATAGAATCCAACAAATATTATCTAAAAACATTCATGCTAAAATAACATTTAGGCAATAAGAGGCAGCAATGTGTAGTAAACAAAGTCAATAATCCAACACTTATGATGAAAAGAGAGAAAATAAAATGAAAACTAAACTAAAACTAACTAATCAACTAACTAACTAACTAATTAACTAACTAACTAACTAATAACTAACTAAAATAAATGGTTATCGATGGTGTTTGGAAGTGTTGGATGAGGAGTAGGAGGAGGGAAGGAAGAAAGAAGAAGGAAAAGAAATGGAAAGAGGGGAAGAAAAGAAATGGATGGAAGAAAGGGCATCCACGCGCACGCACACATGGCGCGCGCGTGCGGGTGGTGGAACAGAGAGAGGGGCGCGGACGCGTCATGTACGCGCGCGCGTGAGTGGGGTCGTGCCAAATGCACAACGTTGGCGCGGTGGTGGACGAAATTGTGATCCATATTCTTTAAGTTGTACTCCTTGTACTTTTATGGAATTTGAAATTGGCACGAGTGAACACAACTCCGTTCAACTAACCAGCAAGTGTACTGGGTCGTCCAAGTAATAAACCTTACGTGAGTAAGGGTCGATCCCACAGAGATTGTTGGTATGAAGCAAGCTATGGTCACCTTGTAAATCTCAGTTAGGCAGATTAAATTGGTTTATGGTTTCGAAAATTAATAATAAGAAGAAATAAAAAAAGGGATACTTATGCAGATTCATTGGTGGGAATTTCAGATAAGCGAATGGAGATACTGTATGGCTCAAGAACGCCTACTTTCCTACTGCTTCAACTCAATCCTTCTTACTCCTTTCCATGGCAAGCTGTGTATAGGGGTTCACCGTTCGACGATGGCTACTTTGTATCCTCTCTGGAAAATGGTCCTCTGCGCTGTCACTCGCATGGCTAATCGTCTGGAGGCATCACACTGGCCGAAGGCTACATCCCATCCTCGTAGTGAAAACTACGCTCACGCGCTCTGTCACAGCACGGCTAATCACTGGTTGGTTCCCGCTCCTACTGGAATAGAATCCCTTGATTCTTTTGCGTCTGTCACTAACGCCCAGCACTTGCGAGTCTGAAGCACGTCACAGTTATTCAATACCGGAATCCTACTCGGAATACCACAGACAAGGTTAGACTTTCCGGATTCCCAGGATCCTACTCGGAATACCACAGACAAGGTGAGACTTTTCGGATCCTCATGAATGCCGCCATCTATCTAGCTTATACCACGAAGATTCTGTTGGGGAATCTAAGAGATACACATTCAAGCTCGGTTGCATGTAGAACGGAGGTGGTTGTCAATCACGCGCGTTCATAGGTGAGAATGATGATGAGCGTCACATAATCATCACATTCATCATGTTCTTGGGTGCGAATGAATATCTTGGAATAAGAATAAGAGAGAATTGAATGAAAAGTAATAGTAATTGTATTGAAACTTGAGGTACAGCAGAGCTCCACACCCTTAATCTATGGTGTGCAGAAACTCCACCGTTGAAAATACATAAATAAAAGGTTCAGGCATGGCCGAATGGCCAGCCCCCAAAACGTGATCAATAGCCTCTTAGGATGAAGAATAAAACAAAACTGAGACCAAAGATGTCTAATACAATAGTTAAATGTTCTATTTATAATAAACTAGCTCCTAGGGTTTACATGAGTAAGTAATTGATGTATAAATCCACTTCCGGGGCCCACTTGGTGTATGCTCGGGCTGAGCTTGATCAATCCACGAGCTGAGGCTTCTCTTGGAGTTGAACTCCGAGTTATGACGTGTTTTGGGCGTTCAACTCCGGATCATGACGTTTTTCTGGCGTTTAACTCCAGACAGCAGCATGTACTTGGCGTTCAATGCCAAGTTACGTCGTCAATTTCGGAATAAAGTATGGACTATTATATATTGCTGGAAAGCTCTGGATGTTTACTTTCCAACGCCGTTGAGATCGCGCCATTTGGAGTTCTGTAGCTCCAGAAAATCCATTTTGAGTGCAGGGAGGTCAGAATCCAATAGCATCAGCAGTCCTTTTTGTCAGCCTTTTTCAGAGTTTTGCTCAAGTCCCTCAATTTCAGCCAGAAATTACCTGAAATCACAGAAAAACACACAAACTCATAGTAAAGTCCAGAAATGTGAATTTAACATAAAAACTAATGAAAACATCCCTAAAAGTAGCTTGAACTTACTAAAAACTACCTAAAAACAATGCCAAAAAGCGTATAAATTATCCGCTCATCACAACACCAAACTTAAATTGTTGCTTGTCCCCAAGCAACTGAAAATCAAATAGGATAAAAAGAAGAGAATATACTATAAATTACAGAATATCAATGAATATTAATTATAATTAGATGAGCGGGACTTGTAGCTTTTTGCTTCTGAACAGTTTTGGCATCTCACTTTTTCCTTTGAAGTTTAGAATGATTGGCTTCTCTAGGAACTTAGAATTTCGGATAGTGTTATTGACTTTCCTAGTTAAGCATGTTGATTCTTGAACACAGCTACTTATGAGTCTTGGCCGTGGCCCTAAGCACTTTGTTTTCCAGTATTACCACCAGATACATAAATGCCACAGACACATAACTGGGTGAACCTTTTCAGATTGTGACTCAGCTTTGCTGGAGTCCCCAGTTAGTGGTGTCCAGAGCTCTTAAGCACACTCTTTTGCTTTGGATCACGACTTTAACCACTCAGTCTCAAGCTTTTCACTTGGACCTTCATGACACAAGCACATGGTTAGGGACAGCTTGATTTAGCCGCTTAGGCCTGAATTTTATTTCCTTGGGCCCTCATATCCATTGATGCTCAAAGCCTTGGATCCTTTTTTTTTATCCTTGCCTTTTGGTTTTAAGGGCTATTGGCTTTTTCTACTGCTCCTTCTTTTCTTTTTTTTTTTCCGCAAGCTTCTTCTTTTTCACTGCTTTTTCTTGCTTCAAGAATCAATTTCATGATTTTTCAGATCATCAATAACATTTCTCTTTGTTCATCATTCTTTCAAGAGCCAACAGTTTTAACATTCATAAACAACAAGATCAAAAGACATATGCACTGTTCAAGCATTCATTCAGAAAACAAAAATATTGTCACCACATCAATATAATTAAATTAAATTCAAGGATAATTCAAAATTCATGTACTTCTTGTTCTTTTGAATTAAAACATTTTTCATTTAAGAGAGGTGAAGGATTAATGGATTTTATTCATAGCTTTAAGGCATGGTTACATACTAATGATCATGAAGTAGAGACACAAAACATAGATAAACACAACATAAAAAAACCGAAAAACAGAAAGAAATAAAGAACAGGAATGAATCCACCTCTAGTGGCGTCTTCTTCTTGAAGGTCCAACAATGTCCTTAAGCTCTTCTATGTCCTTTCCTTGCCTTTGTTGCTCCTCCCTCATTGCTCTTTGATCTTTTCTTATTTCTTGGAGAATGATGGAGTGCTCATGATGTTCCACCCTTAGTTGTTCAACATTGTGGCTCAAACCTTCTAAGGAAGTGTTGAGTTGTTCCCAATAGTTGTTTGGAGGAAAGTGCATCCCTTGAGGCATCTCAGGGATTTCTTGATGATGAGCTTCCTCATGCATCTCTTGAGAACCGTGAGGGGTCTCTCTTGCTTGCTCCATCCTCTTCTTGGTGATGGGCTTATCCTCTTCAATGAGGATGTCTCCTTCTATGATGACTCCAGCTGAGTAACATAGATGGCAAATAAGGTGAGGAAAAGCTAGCTGTGCCATGGGTGAAGGCTTGTCGGCTATTTTGTAGATTTCATTGGAGATGACCTCATGAACTTCTACTTCCTCTCCAATCATGATGCCATGAATCATGATGGCCCGATCCACAGTAACTTCAGATCGGTTGCTAGTAGGAATGATGGAGCGTTGAATGAACTCCAACCATCCTCTAGCTATAGGCTTGAGGTCCAGTCTTCTTAGTTAGACTGGCTTGCCTTTGGAGTCTCTCTTCCATTGAGCTCCTTCCACACAAATGTCCATAAGGACTTGGTCCAACCTTTGTTCAAAGTTGACCCTTCTAGTGTAGGGGCGTTCATCTCCTTGCATCATGGGCAAGTGGAATGCCAACCTCACATTTTCCGGACTAAAATCCAAGTATTTCCCCCGAACCATTGTGAGATAATTCTTTGGACTCGGGTTCATACTTTGATCATGGTTCCTAGTGATCCATGCATTGGCATAGAACTCTTGAACCATTAAGATTCCGACTTGTTGCATGGGGTTGGTTAGGACTTCCCAACCTCTTCTTCGGACTTCATGTCAGATCTCCGGATACTCATTTTTTCTGAGCTTGAAAGGGACCTCAGGGATCACCTTCTTCTTTGCCACAACATCATAGAAGTGGTCTTGATGGCTCTTGGAGACGAATCTTTCCATCTCCCATGACTCGGAGGTAGAAGCTTTTGTCTTCCCTTTTCTTTTTCTAGAGGATACTCCGGCCTTAGGTGCCATTGATGGTAATGGAAAAACAAAAAGCTTATGCTTTTACCACACCAAACTGAAAATATTGCTCGCCCTCGAGCAAGAGAAGAAAGAAAAGAAGAAGAAGAAGAAGAAAATATGGTAGAGAAGGGGAAGTGATGGTTCGGCCAAGGGTGAGAAGAGGGGGTTGTGTTGTGTGAAAATGAAGTAGAATGGAAGGGTATTTATAGGGAGAGGGGGGAGGTTGTGTTCGGCTATTTAGGGTGGGAATGGGAGGGAAATTAGTTTTGAATTTTTGAAGGTAGGTGGGGTTTATGGGGAAGAGTGGATGGATGTGAGTGGTGAATGGGGTAATTGGGAAGAGGAATTGAGGTGATTGGTGAAAGTTGTTGGGAAGTAAGACATGGGGAAGAGTGAAATAGGATTAGGAGAGTGTAATTAGGATTAGGAGGTAAGGTGGGAATATGGTAGGTGGGGATCCTGTGGGGTCCACAGATCCTGAAGTGATCCTGTGGGGTCCACAGATCCTAAGGTGTCAAGGAATTCCATCCCTGTACCAAATAGGCATGTAAAATGCCTTCGTGCATCATTCTGGCGTTTAAACGCCCATTGGTGCACATTCTGGGCGTTCAACGCCCATGTAAAGCATGTTTCTGGCGTTGAACGCCAGTTTCATGCTTGTTACTGGCGTTCAGCGCCAATTTTTCCTCTCTGGGCACATTCCTGGCGTTCAGCGCCAGAATGTTGCTTGTTTCTGGCGTTCAGCGCCAGAATGATGCTCTGTTCTGGCATTGAACGCCAGCCAGATGCATCTTACTGGCGTTGAACGCCAGCCTGTGCGTCCTCCAGGGTGTGAATTTTTTCTTCTGCTGTTTTTGATTCTGTTTTTAATTTTTATGATTTTTTCGTGACTCCTCATGATCATGTACCTAATAAAACACAAAATAACAATAAAATAGAATAAAATAAAATTAGATAAATAAAATTGGGTTGCCTCCCAACAAGCGCTTCTTTAATGTCAATAGCTTGACAGTGGCTCTCATGGAGCCACAAGGTGATCAGGTTAATGTTGTATAGTTGCCAACACCAAACTTAGAGTTTGGATATGGGGTCTTAACACCAAACTTAGAGTTTGGTTGTGGCCTCACAACACCAAACTTAGAGTTTGACTGTGTGGGCTCTTCTTGACTCTGAATTGAGAGAAGCTCTTCATGCTTACTCTCTTCTGTCACAGAGGGATGGCCATGTGCCTTAAACACAAGGTAGTCCCCATTCAATTGAAGGACTAATTCACCTCTGTTGACATCTATCACAGCTCCTGCTGTGGCTAGGAAAGGTCTTCCAAAGATGATGCAATCATCCTCTTCCTTCCTAGTGTCTAAGATTATGAAATCAGCAGGGATGTAAAGGCCTTCAACCTTTACTAGCACGTCCTCTACTATTCCATAAGCCTGTCTCAATGACTTGTCTGCCAGTTGTAATAAGAACAAGGCAGGTTGTACCTCATTGATCCCCAGCTTCTCCATTACAGAGAGTGGCATAAGATTTATCCCTAACCCCAGATCACACAGAGCTTTTGCAAAGGTCATGGTGCCTATGGTACAGGGGATTAAGAACTTGCCAGGATCTTGTTTCTTTTGAGGTAGAATTTTCTGAATCCAAGTATCCAGTTCATTAATGAGCAGGGGAGGTTCACTTTCCCAAGTCTCATTACCAAATAGCTTGGCATTCAGCTTCATGATAGCTCCTAAATATTGAGCAACTTGCTCTCCAGTTACATCTTCATCCTCTTCTGAGGAAGAATAGTCTTCAGAGCTCATGAATGGCAGAAAGAGATTTAATGGAATCTCTATGGTCTCTATATGAGCCTCAGATTCCTTTGGATCCTTAATAGGAAATTCCTTCTTGCTTGAGGGACGTCCCAGGAGGTCTTTCTCACTAGGATTTTCGTCCTCCTCCTCCCTTGTGCATTCGGCCATATTGACTATGTCAATGGCCTTGCGTTCTCCTTTTAGATTTTCTTCTGTATTGCTTGGGAGAATACTGGGAGGAGTTTCAATGACTTTCTTACTCAGCTGGCCCACTTGTGCCTCCAGATTTGTAATGGAGGATCTTGTTTCACTCATGAAACTGAAAGTGGCCTTTGACAGATCAGAGACTACATTGGCTAAATTAGAAGTGTTTTGTTCAGAATTCTCTGTCTGTTGCTGAGAAGATGATGGATATGGCTTGCTATTGCCCAGCCTATTACGTCCACCATTGTTAAAGCCTTGTTGAGGCTTTTGTTGATCCTTCCATGAGGAATTTGGATGATTTCTCCATGATGGGTTATAGGTGTTTCCATAAGGTTCACCCATGTAATTAACCTCTGCCATGGCAGGGTTCTCAGGATCATAAGCTTCTTCAGAAGCTGCCTCTCTAGTACTGTTGGATGCATGTTGCCATCCATTCAGATTTTGAGAGATCATGTTGACCTGTTGAGTTAACACTTTGTTCTGAGCCAATATGGCATTCAGAGTATCAATTTCAAGAACTCCTTTCTTTTGAGGTATCCCATTATTCACGGAATTCCTCTCAGAAGTGTACATGAATTGGTTGTTTGCAACCATGTCAATGAGCTCTTGAGCCTCTTCAGGCGTTTTCTTCAGGTGAATAGATCCACCTACAGAATGGTCCAATGAAATTTTTGAAAATTCAGAGAGACCATAATAGAATATATCTAATATGGTCCATTCTGAAAACATGTCAGATGGACATCTTTTGGTCAGCTGCTTGTATCTTTCCCAAGCTTCATAGAGTGATTCACCATCTTTTTGTTTGAAGGTTTGAACATCCACTCTCAGCTTGCTCAGCTTTTGAGGAGGAAAGAATTTATCCTAGAAGGCAGTGACCAGCTTATCCCATGAGTCCAGGCTATCCTTGGGTTGTGAATCCAACCATATTCTAGCTCTGTCTCTTACAGCAAAAGGGAAAAGCATGAGTCTGTAGACTTCAGGATCAACTCCATTTGTCTTTACAATCTCACAGATCTGCAAGAACTCAGTTAAAAACTGATAGGGATCTTCAGATGGAAGTTCATAAAACTTGCAGTTTTGTTGCATTAATGCAACTAGTTGAGATTTCAGCTCAAAGTTGTTGGCTCCAATGGCAGGAATGGAGATGCTTCTTCCATCAAACTTGGACGTTGGCTTTGTGAAGTCACCAAGCATTCTCCTTGCATTATTATTATTTTCGGCTGCCATCTCCTTCTCTTGTTCGAAAATTTCTGAAAGGTTGTTTCTGGATTGTTGTAATTTAGTTTCTCTTAATTTTCTCTTCAGAGTCCTTTCAGGTTCTGGATCAATTTCAACAAGAGTGCCTTTATCCCTGTTCCTGCTCATATGAAAGAGAAGAAAACAAGAAAAGAAAGAGGAATCCTCTATGTTACAGTATAGAGATTCTTTTATGTTAGTAGAAGAAGAAGGGGGTAGAAGAGTGAAGAAGGATGGATTCGGATTTTTGGATGAAGAGAGGTGAAGAGAAGTGTTAGTAATTAAATAATTAAATAGAAGAAGAAAAGAAAAGAGAAATTTCGAAAATAATTTTAAAAAGGGGTTAGTGATTTTCGAAAATTAGAGATAAAATATAATTGAAATTAAAATTTAAAACAATTAATTAATTAAAAAGAATTTTTGAAAAAGGAAGAGGTATTTTTCGAAAATTAGAAAGGGAAAAGTAGTTAGGTGGTTTTGAAAAAGATAAGAAACAAACAAAAAGTTAGTTAGTTGATTGAAAAAGATATTGAAATTAAATTTTAAAAAGATAAGAAGATAAGAAGTTAGATAAGATATTTTGAAATCAATTTTGAAAAAGATAAAATTTTGAGAAGGATAAGATAAAAGTTTTAAGAAAAAGATATTTTGAAAAAGGTTTAATTTTTAAAATGACCTAACTAACAAGAAACTACAAGATAAGCTTCTAGAATTTAAAGATTGAACCTTTCTTAACAAGAAAGTAACAAACTTCAAATTTTTTGAACCAATCACATTAATTGTTAGCATATTTTCGAAAATATGGTATAAAAGATAAGAAAAAGATTTTTGAAAAATAATTTTTAAAATTTTCGAAAATAATAAAAAAAATGGAAAAGATATGATTTTTGAAAAAGATTTTGAAAAGATGAGATTTTTAAAATTTGAAATTTTGACTTGACTTGTAAGAAATAACTAATTTTAAAAATTTTTGACCAAGTCAACCCAGAATTTCGAAAATTTGGAGGGAAATAAGGAAAAGATATTTTTTTTGATTTTTTGAATTTTTAATTATGAGAGAGAAAAACAACAAAAATACTCAATGCATGAAATTTTTAGATCAAAACAATGAATGCATGCAAGAATGCTATGAATGTCAAGATGAACACCAAGAACACTTTGAAGATCATGATGAACATCAAGAACATATTTTTGAAAAATTTTTGATGCAAAGAAAACATGCAAGACACCAAACTTAGAAATCTTTAATGCATGGACTCTAACAAAAAATGCATATGAAAAACAACAAACAACACAAAACAAGAAATCATCAAGATCAAACAAGAGGACTTATCAAGAACAACTTGAAGATCATGAAGAACACTATGAATGCACGGGATTTTCGAAAAATGCAAGAAAACTTTTAAAAGCATGCAATTGACACCAAACTTAAAAATTGACTCAAGACTCAAACAAGAAACACAAAATATTTTTAGTTTTTATGATTTTCTAACTTTTTTTTTGTATTTTTATCAATTTTTTTTCGAAAATAAAGTTTGGAAAAACGAAAATTAAAAGAAAAATTTTGAAAGAGTTTTTGAAAAGAAAATTACCTGATCTGAGCAACAAGATGAACCGTCAGTTGTCCATACTCGAACAATCCCCGGCAACGGCGCCAAAAACTTGGTGTTGTTGCCGGATTAAAACTTGGCACCATTGTGGGTTGGAAACAATTGTTTGAATTGTTGTTCGAAATTGATTGTTCCCTGGCAACGGCGCCAAAAACTTGGTGGACGAAATTGTGATCCATATTCTTTAAGTTGTACTCCTTGTACTTTTATGGAATTTGAAATTGGCACGAGTGAACGCAACTCCGTTCAACTAACCAGCAAGTGTACTGGGTCGTCCAAGTAATAAACCTTACGTGAGTAAGGGTCGATCCCACAGAGATTGTTGGTATGAAGCAAGCTATGGTCACCTTGTAAATCTCAGTTAGGCAGATTAAATTGGTTTATGGTTTCGAAAATTAATAATAAGAAGAAATAAAAAAAAGGGATACTTATGCAGATTCATTGGTGGGAATTTCAGATAAGCGAATGGAGATACTGTATGGCTCAAGAACGCCTACTTTCCTACTGCTTCAACTCAATCCTTCTTACTCCTTTCCATGGCAAGCTGTGTATAGGGGTTCACCGTTCGACGATGGCTACTTTGTATCCTCTCTGGAAAATGGTCCTCTGCGCTGTCACTCGCATGGCTAATCGTCTGGAGGCATCACACTGGCCGAAGGCTACATCCCATCCTCGTAGTGAAAACTACGCTCACGCGCTCTGTCACAGCACGGCTAATCACTGGTTGGTTCCCGCTCCTGCTGGAATAGAATCCCTTGATTCTTTTGCGTCTGTCACTAACGCCCAGCACTTGCGAGTCTGAAGCACGTCACAGTCATTCAATACCGGAATCCTACTCGGAATACCACAGACAAGGTTAGACTTTCCGGATTCCCAGGATCCTACTCGGAATAACACAGACAAGGTGAGACTTTCTGGATCCTCATGAATGCCGCCATCTATCTAGCTTATACCAAGAAGATTCTGTTGGGGAATCTAAGAGATACACATTCAAGCTCGGTTGCATGTAGAACGGAGGTGGTTGTCAATCACGCGCGTTCATAGGTGAGAATGATGATGAGCGTCACATAATCATCACATTCATCATGTTCTTGGGTGCGAATGAATATCTTGGAATAAGAATAAGAGAGAATTGAATGAAAAGTAATAGTAATTGTATTGAAACTTGAGGTACAGCAGAGCTCCACACCCTTAATCTATGGTGTGCAGAAACTCCACCGTTGAAAATACATAAGTAAAAGGTTCAGGCATGGCCGAATGGCCAGCCCCCAAAACGTGATCAATAGCCTCTTAGGATGAAGAATAAAACAAAACTGAGACCAAAGATGTCTAATACAATAGTTAAATGTTCTATTTATAATAAACTAGCTCCTAGGGTTTACATGAGTAAGTAATTGATGTATAAATCCACTTCCGGGGCCCACTTGGTGTATGCTTGGGCTGAGCTTGATCAACCCACGAGCTGAGGCTTCTCTTGGAGTTGAACTCCGAGTTATGACGTATTTTGGGCGTTCAACTCCGGATCATGACGTTTTTCTGGCGTTTAACTCCAGACAGCAGCATGTACTTGGCGTTCAACGCCAAGTTACGTCGTCAATTTCCGAATAAAGTATGAACTATTATATATTGCTGGAAAGCTCTGGATGTCTACTTTTCAACGACGTTAAGATCGCACCATTTGGAGTTTTGTAGCTCCAGAAAATCCATTTTGAGTGCAGGGAGGTCAGAATCCAACAGCATCAGCAGTCCTTTTTGTCAGCCTTTTTCAGAGTTTTGCTCAAGTCCCTCAATTTGAGCCAGAAATTACCTGAAATCACAGAAAAACACACAAACTCATAGTAAAGTCCAGAAATGTGAATTTAACATAAAAACTAATGAAAACATCCCTAAAAGTAGCTTGAACTTACTAAAAACTACCTAAAAACAATGCCAAAAAGCGTATAAATTATCCGCTCATCACGCGGCGTAGGCATAAGTCTCTGAAAAATGTATGGAATGTGGAACTTCTCAATCCACGCGTACGCACGCTTGGCGCGCTCACGTGGATGGTCGAAAACGCTTGATGCACGCGTACGCGCGCAGTGCGCGTACGCGTGGATGGTGCTCTATTTTTCAAAAAAAATTTTCTATGTTTTTGCACCAATCCAAGCATTCTAAACCTCCAAGCAACTACCAAAACAACATAAAACCTTATTTAACATACTAAACTACCAAATATACTCAACTAACTAAACAAAACATGAAATTAGACTAATTCTACCAAATATTTACAAAAGAGAAAATGAAAAGATATTACCATGGTGGGGTGTCTCCCACCTAGCACTTTTATTTATTGTCCTTAAGTTGGACTTATGGGAAGCTCCTCTTAAGGTGGCTTGTGCTTGAATTCATCTTGGAACTCCCACCAATGCTTGGTTCTCCATTGTGCCCCAAGATTCTTCATGGATTGAGCCAAGTCTTGAGGGAGTTCTTCACAAGCTTGGGGCTCCCAAAGTTGATCCTCTTCTTGTGATCCGGGATCCCACACTTTATTTTCACACCCGTCTTGAGGTTGATCATCATTATTAGTCCAACCGGGTGGTGAGTAAGGTGAATTCTCTATATAGTGGCCAACAATCCTCCTAGACCTATCTATTTGAGCACTACTCCAACCTTTATATCTCATGTTTGATGCATCAACCATAATGAGCCTTGATTTGCAACGCCCACCACAAAACCTTTTCCGCTTACGCTTCATCCCACAAACTTCCCTAAGTTGGCCATCCGTTTCAAGCAAACCATATTCAAGTGGGATAATAAAGCTAATAGAAATGAATTTCACCCACTCAAATGAAGGTGTAGATGGCAACCTAGGCAAAGATGCTTCCAAAGATCTTCACAAAGCATAGCCAACCCTCGTTCTTCTATTTCTAGGGACTTCCACCTCTTCACAAGATCTCTTAATCTCAATCCTTTATTCAACAATTTTATCTAAACCTTTTCCTTTACTCAAATCATAATAGGGAGGGTGAGAAAAATTTACCTCCTTAACGCTTTCAAATCCAACCGGAGAAGGTTCTTCATGCTCAAAGGATTCTTCACCACTAAGACTTGATGCTTGATCTTCATCACCAAGGGAACTCAATTCTTTCTCTATCCCATCCAAGTCTTCATATGGAATATGCCTTGAAAGGTGTGCACTTTCTTCCCTAGCATCAATTTCAATCATCTTGGAGGGGTTTTCTTCAACTCTATGTTCCCATGGAAGCTCCGCATCTCCTAAGTCTTCTACCACTTCTTCCTTGTCTTCAACAATTAAAGATTCCTCCAATTGTTCCAATACAAAGCAACTTCCTTCATTTCCCACCGGAGTTTCCAATCTCTCCTTCATGCTATATTCTTCATTCGATTCTCCACATGTAGCCATGGGAGTTCTTTGAGTGTTCAAGCATTGGGATGCTAATTGATTTGTTACCACATCCAAGGCGGCCATGAAATTTTGCACATCCCTCTTCATCTCTTCTTGCCCTTGAACAAGAACACTAAGGGTTTCATCCATTAGAGATTGGGGTGGGTGGAAGGGTTCATCATTTTGGGGGAAGGGTTCATAGTAGGAAGGTGGTTCTTCTTGGTAGAGTTGTGGTGGTTCAATGTTTTCCACTCTTTCCACTTGTTGCACAACACACTCCATGGTTGCTTGAAATTGATCCAATTCTTCCTTGAGATGATCCCTTGACTCTTGTTCCTCTTGGATAATATGATTAGGATCATGTGGCTCTTGGATTGAAGGACATAAGTATTCTTCCATGGGAGGTTGTGGTGGAAAGTAGTATTCATCTTGTGGTTGAAAATTTTCATTTATTGGAGATGGTTCATCTTGGTAATAATATGGAGGGGGTGGCTCTTGAAAATGTTGATGTTGGAGTGATGGTGGCTCTATATGTGGTTCATATGGCTCATATGGTTGTTGGTAGGATGGATATGGATTAGGGTCATATGAAGGTGGTTGGTAAGAAGAGGCTTGTGAGTATGGTTGGAAGTTATGTTGAGGGTATGGATCATAGGCATATGGTGGTGGTTCTTGAAAGTCACAAGGAGATTCACCATAGCCATTTGATTGGTATGCATCATAGGATGGCTCTTCTTCATAGTGCATTGGTGGAGGTTGTTGCCATGAAGATTGATCATATGCATATGGTTCCTCCCACCTTTGAGTGTCCCATCCTTGATACACATTCTCATTGAAGTTCTCATCACCTACAACATAGTTGTAATCACACTCATAGCCAAAGTGAGAATTCATGATAGCAAGAAGAAAATGAAAACAAAATCAAATAAGAAGCAAGAAAATTAAATCCTAAAACTAGTAAGAGCTAACAAAAGCAAACATATTCACACTATTCACATATATACAATAACCAATAACATAACACCATTGCAACTCCCCGGCAACGGCGCCATTTTGATGATTGGATTTTTGACGGTTTGGAATTTCACTAATGAAATCTTGTTGTAAAGTATAGTTTCTAAACCAAACAATAATCCTTTCATACAAAAAGTTGTTTGTCACTAAAACAAACCCCTAAAATTTATAAACCGAAGTATTGAACCCCGGGTCATTCTCCCTAGGAATTACAATAAAGTGTCTTGTTATTGGTTGTGAGTTATTTTGGGGTTTTTGGATAAGAAGCATGAAAAGTAAATGGCAATGAAAATAAACTAACAACTATAAAAGGCTCTTGTCAAGGTATGAAAATTAGAAGTCCTATCCTAGTTATCCTTCTCAATTGTGATGAGAATTGTTCATTGCTACCACTTAGTTAACCCTTACTAAATAAAGGAAAGTCAAGTGGATGAATTGACTTGAGCCACAAGTCCTAGCCAACTCCCAAGGAAATACTAGCTTTAGTACACTCCAAACCAATTAGCAATCTCTCCAATTACCAATCAACAAAGGAATTAGATAACTCAAGTGTCACTAATTACTCTACCTAGGCCAAGAGGAACAAAATCTATACTATATCTAGAAGAGGCATTTCAACAAACACATAAAAGGCAATAAAAGTAAACAACATAAATTGCAAGAATTAAAGAGAGATCTAACTACAAAGGCAAGAGATCAACAATAAAAAAGCAAAGAAGAACAATTATTATGAATTACCTCTTATTTAATTGAAGGAAAATGGAAGGAACAATAGTAGATCTACAACAAAGCATAAGAACAACATAAAGGAAATTGCAACAAAAGAATGGAAGAATGGTGAATGTAATAACAAAGAATTGAGAGGTAGAAGTAGAAGAAAGCAAAGATTAAAACCTAGATCTAAGAACTAAACCTAATCCTAATCCTAATCCTAGAGAGAAGTGAGAGCTTCTCTCTCTAGAAACTACTTCTAAAACTAAACTATGACTAATGGTAACTAACATGTGTTTCCCTCTTCATTTCTTGGGTTAAATAGCATCAGAAATGAGTTGGATTGGGCCCACAAGGCTTTAGAATTCGCTGGCCACATTTTGCTTTAAGTGAACCAGGTGGCAGCAACGGCGCGTGCGCGTACTATGCGCGTGCGCGCCACCATACGTGTAGCAACTATGGCAAATCTTATATCATTTCGAAGCCCCGGATGTTAGCTTTCTAACCCAACTGGAACCGCATCATTTGGACCTCTGTAGCTCAAGTTATGGTCGTTTAAGTGCGAAGAGGTTGGCTTGACAGCTTTCCGGTTCTTTCATTTCTTCATGAGTTCTCCAACTTTTCATGCTTCTTTCTTCATTCCCTTGATCCAATCTTTGCCTCCTAAACCTTAAATCACTTAACAAACATATCAAGGCATCTAATGGAATCAAGGAGAATTAGATTTAGCTATTTTAAGTCCTAAAAAGCATGTTTTCACTCTTAAGCACAATTAAGGGAGAAGTTATAAAACCATGCTATTTTATTGAATAAATGTGGGTAAAAGGTCATAAAATCCCTTAAATCAAGCACAAGATAAACCCTACAAATGAGGTTTATCAGCTACCCAAAGCTTCATATCGCTAAGTCCATTCCATGATATTAAACGATGTTTCTAACTTTATACTTTGTTGTGTTCTCTCCCTTCCTTTCTTCTTTGCTTATAGGATCTGTTTCTAGTTTTCAGGATTTGGTTTGTTCACTAATCATTTTTCTTCTTCCTACATGTTTGAGATTATGAGTACTAAAAACATATTTGCGTGAATTAAAAAATATTAAAAACACTTATATTCATGATTCAGATTATTTGAGTACACTAAAACAGGGACAAGAAAAGTTGCGTGAATACCTTACATGTTTCATGAATGTTGCCTTGAAATACCTAACTTGCATACTGGGGTCTACTTTCATGCCAATAAAAATGGTTTGAAGCCAGGAAAATTCCAGAATGCCATTGTTGTTGTAAAACCTAAAACCTTAGGTGACATTCGAGAAAAAGTGCTAGGCTTTATAGAAATCGAAGAGCTATTTTTATCTTGCTATCATACTAAATAGTTGATCTTTACTCCGCAGGCTCGTCACAATGCTCGTTGGCTCGGGAAAGACAAATCCATTGATAACAATGCTAAGCATGAAAATATTATTAAGGAAAAGTTTACATAGCAATCTCATCAAACTACTAAGTTGACCTAGGACCTATGGTAAAACCTGGTCAAATTATAATTAAATAAATAATAAATTAAATATGAAAAAAATAGTTAAAAAAATTTAGAATCATAATTTGGAAATTTAAATATAATATTTAGATTCAGAATTTTTTTTAATTGGAAAACATAGTTTTTTACGTGAAAACGCATAATGAAAATTTGACCTACAGTACCGGCTGAGATATGTCCGGTACTGTAGTTGAGAAAAATAATTTATGAGTGAGAGGGATTAAAAAGTTAGAATTTATGATTTAGAAAGTAAAAATATTTAAAGCGCAACGCTAATCTTAAAGGCTTTGGCCCAAAATTGGACCAACGGGCTAAACCAAGTGAACCGCACCCATGTGAGCCCAAGATCCAACATATATAAATTTTAGTTATGAGCATTTCAGTTTATTAACCCTAGAGAAAGAGAGTGGGGCGCTGAAATGGAGAAGAGAGGAAGAAGAGAGAAAACCCTAACTCCATCAAATTTCAAACCACAATAACTTTTTATACGCAGTTCCAATTGACGTGCTGACGAGCGGATTTCTATTGGTAAAGAAATTCACAAGAATATAATCGCGTTGTAAGTATAGTTTCTAAACCAACAGAGAATCCTTTCGTACAAAAGTTTGGTTGTCACAAGTAACAAAACCCAATAAAATTTATAACCGAAGTATTTAAACCTCAGGTCGTCTTCTCAAGGAATTGCAGGGAGGTGTGTTTCGTAGTAGGGGGCTTGAGAGTATGGTGGTTCAAAAGTGTGTTGGAGAGGTGATTCATAAGCATATGGTGGGGCTTGCTGGTAATTACAAGGGTGTCCACCATATTCATCATCTTCGTACGCTCCCTGGAATGGCTCTTAACCATAGTAATTTGGTGGAGGTTGGTTGTCACGAAGAGTTCCACCATAACTATTGTCTTGGCATGCATTGTAGAATGGTCGTTGTCCATGGTAGTTTGGAAGGTGTTTTTGCCTAAAGGGGTGATAAGATCCTCGTGGCTCCGTCCATCTCTGATTGTTTTGACCTTGATGCATGTTCCTGTTATAGCTTTCATTCCTTTCAACAACATTAGAACCAAACTCAAAGCGACGAGGGTGAGAACTCATAGTAGCTAACAAAAATTAAAAACAAAAATAAAAACAAATGAACAAACAAAATAAAATATTTACAATGACCAATAATAAGGCACACGTTTTCAATTCCCCGGCAACAGCACCATTTTGACGAGCGGATTTCTATCGGTAAAAAAATTCACAAGAATATAATCGCGTTGTAAGTATAGTTTCTAAACCAATACAGAATTCTTTTGTACAAAAGTTTGGTTGTCACAAGTAACAAAATCCAATAAAATTTATAACCGAAGTATTTAAACCTCAGATCGTCTTCTCAAGAAATTGCAGGGAGGTGTGTTTTGTAGTAGGGGGCTTGAGAGTATGGTGGTTCAAAGGTGTGTTGGGGAGGTGATTCATAAGCATATGGTGGGGCTTGCTGGTAATTACAAGGGTGTCCACCATATTCATCATCTTCGTACGCTCCCTAGAATGGCTCTTGACCATAGTAATTTGTTGGAGGTTGGTTGTCACGAAGAGTTCCACCATAACTGTTGTCTTGGCATGCATTGTAGAATGATCGTTGTCCATGGTAGTTTGGAAGGTGTTTTTGCCTAAAGGGGTGATCAGATCCTCGTGGCTCCGTCCATCTCTGATTGTTTTGTCCTTGATGCATGTTCCTGTTATAGCTTCCATTCCTTTCAACAACACTAGAACCAAACCCAAAGCGACGGGGGTGAGAACTCATAGTAGCTAACAAAAATTAAAAACAAAAATAAAAACAAATGAACAAACAAAATAAAATATTTACAATAACCAATAATAAGGCACACGTTTGCAATTCCCCGGCAACGGCGCCATTTTGACGAGCGAATTTTTATCGGTAAAGAAATTCACAAGAATATAATCGCGTTGTAAGTATAGTTTCTAAACCAACAGAGAATCCTTTCGTACAAAAGTTTGGTTGTCACAAGTAACAAAACCCAATAAAATTTATAACCGAAGTATTTAAACCTCGAGTCGTCTTCTCAAGGAATTGCAGGGAGGTGTGTTTTATTATTGGTGATGGAAAACAGTATTTTTGGGATTTTGAAAGGTTTGAACAAGAGAAATAAATTGCAGGAATTAATAAATCAATAGATAAGAAAACTCTTGGCAAGGTATGAAAATTAGAAGTCATATCCTAGTTATCCTTATCAATTGTGATGAGAATTGCTCGTTACTCCCAATTAGTCAACCTCTAACTATGAAGGTAAGTCAAGTGGATAAATCAATATGAATCCTCAAGTCCTAGACAATTCCCAAAGAAAAACTAGAGTTAGTGGAATTCAAGTCAATTAGTGACTTCCAATTATCAATCAACAAAAAAGAGTTTGATAACTCAAGAGTCTCTAATTACTCAACCAAAGCCAAGAATATAGAAAGCTAAATAAAAATCATATAGCTAAAATACCTCAAATTGCATTAATAAAAGAAATCAAATATAACATGGAAAAGTTCATAAATTAAATTGGGAAAATAAATAAAATGAACATTGAACATGGAAATTGAGAAGTAGAAATCCTAATCCTAAAAGAAATCCTAAATCCTAAAACCTAGGAGAGAGGAGAGAGCCTCTCTCTCTAAAAACTACATCTAAACCTAAAATTGCTGTTGAATGAATGTTGTATTCTGTACGTATTGAGTCTCTGCATGTTCCCTGGCTTTATTCTGTGTTTCTGGGCCGAAAATTGGGTCAAAATGCGGCTCAAAATTGCCCCCAGCGATTTCTGTTAATTCTGCAGATCGCGCTTTGTCATGCGTACGCGTGACTGATGCGTGCGCGTCAGGCACGCGCTCGCGTTATTTGCTTGAACTCCAATCCACGCGTACACGTCAAGCACACCCACGCGTCGTTGTGATTTTGTCCAAATCGCGCGCACGCGTCAGCCATGCATGCGCGTTGCTGTTCGCTGGTTGTCTCCTTTATTTCTTGTGCTCCTTCTCTTTTTGCAAGCTTCCTCTCCATTCTCTAAGCCATTCCTGCCCTATAAAGCCTGAAACACTTAACACACGGATCATGGCATCGAATGGTATAAAGGAGAATTAAAATACACAATAAAAAGATCTCTAGGAAGCAAGTTTTCAACTATAGAACAACTTTGGGAAGGAACTGTAATATCATGCTAATCATATGAATAAGTGGGTGATAAGCTGATAAAAAACCACTCAAGTTAGCACAATATAAACCATAAAATAGTGGTTTATCACGTGCCATTTGCGGCCATGCATCGCTCTTCTCACCCTCTTCAATTCTATTTGGGTATTGTGATGAGTATACTACTGTCCTCTTCCCAGTTTTAATTTTCCTCCTTAAATTTGAAATTTGGTATGGGTGTTGAATAATTTTCTGATTTTGGTTGTTTAGGAGTACTCTAGTATGAGCCATTGGTCATATTTATCACAAAGTTCAGTGGGTTAATGTAAAAAACCTTAAAACCCTTGTGATTTATCAAATTTTATGAACCCTAGATTAACATATATGTGAAATTGTTATGTTAGTGCTGTTGGGTGTATCTGGAGCACTTGGAACAAGGTGTTGGTAGCTAAATCTTATTGGCGATGATTGAGAACCTTTGAAGCTGAAGTTATGATGTGTTTAGGTGTGAACTACTGATGAGCGGATAATTTATACGCTTTTTGGCATTGTTTTTAGGTAGTTTTTAGTATGATCAAGCTACTTTTAGGGATGTTTTCATTAGTTTTTATGTTAAATTCACATTTCTGGACTTTACTATGAGTTTGTGTGTTTTTCTGTGATTCCAGGTAAAATCTGGCTGAAATTGAGGGATTTGAGCAAAACTCTGAAAAAGGCTGACAAAAGGACTGCTGATGCTGTTGGAATCTGACCTCCCTGCACTCGAAATGGATTTTCTGGAGCTACAGAACTCCAATTGGCGCGCTCTCAACGGCGTTGGAAAGTAGACATCCAGGGCTTTCCAGCAATATATAATAGTCCATACTTTATTCGGAAATTGACGACGTAACTTGGCATTGAACGCCAAGTTCATGCTGCTGTCTGGAGTTAAACGCCAGAAAAACGTCATGATCCGGAGTTGAACGCCCAAAACACGTCATAACTTGGAGTTCAACTCCAAGAGAAGCCTCAGCTCGTGGATTGATCAAGCTCAGCCCAAACATACACCAAGTGGGCCCCGGAAGTGGATTTATGCATCAATTACTTACTCATGTAAACCCTAGGAGCTAGTTTATTATAAATAGAACATTTAACTAATGTATTTGACATCTTTTGATCACTTTAGATCTTAGGATCACATCTCTGGACGCCTAGTCCTTAGACCTTGGGGGCTGGCCTCTCGGCCATGCCTGAACCTTTCACTTATGTATTTTCAACGGTGGAGTTTCTACACACCATAGATTAAGGGTGTGGAGCTCTGCTGTACCTCAAGTATTAATGCAGTTCTATTTTCTTTTATTCAATTCTCTCTTATTCTTATTCCAAGATATTCATTCGCACCCAAGAACATGATGAATGTGATGATTAGATAACCCTCATCATCATTCTCACCTATGAACGCACGTGATTGACAACCACTTCCGTTCTACATGCAACAGAGCTTGAATGTGTATCTCTTAGATTCCCCAACAGAATCTTCGTGGTATAAGCTAGATAGATGGCGGCATTCATGAGGATCCGAAAAGTCTAAACCTTGTCTATGGTATTCCGAGTAGGATTCTGGGATTGAATGACTGTGACGAGCTTCAAACTCCTGAAGGCTGGGCGTGATGACAAGCGCAAAAGAATCAATGGATTCTATTCCAACCTGATTGAGAACCGACAGATGATTAGCCATGCGAGTGACAGCCGCAGAGGACCATTTTCACTGAGAGGATGGGATGTAGCCATTGACAACGGTGATGCCCTACAAACAGCTTGCCATGGAAAGGAGTAAGAAGGATCGGATGAAAGCAATGAGGAAAGTAGAGATTCAAGAGGAGCGCAGCATCTCCATACACCTATCTGAAATTCCCACCATTGAATTACATAAGTACTTCTATCCGTTTTATTTATTTTATTTATCCAATTTAATTCCATTTGACCCTATGATTCCACTCACTAACTGAGATCTACAAGATGACCATAGCTTGCTTCATACCAACAATCTCCGTGGGATCGACCCTTACTCACGTAAGGTATTACTTGGACGACCCAGTGCACTTGCTGGTTAGTTGAGCGAGACTGTGAAGTTGATTTTAGACCATGGTATTGTGCACCAAGTTTTTGGAGCCATTACCGAGGAATATTATTCGAGTTGTGTGAAAGTATAAATCACAATTTCGCCCACCAAGTTTTTGGCGCCGTTGCCGGGGATTGTTCGAGTATGGACAACTGACGGTTCATCTTGTTGCTCAGATTAGGTAATTTTTATTTTATTAAAAAAAAAATTTCGAAAATCTTTTCAAAATCTTCTCCCTATTTTCGAAAATTATTCAAAAAATTTTTTAATATGCATTCTAGAGTTTCATGAAGCATGTTGAAGCCTGGCTGGCTGTAAAGCCATGTCTAAATTCTTTTGGACTGAGGCTTCAAAACCATCTTTATAGAGGCAAGTTAATTTGATTATTAGCTGTATGCTAAAGCTTGGCTGGCCATTGGCCATGTCTAATGTTTTGGACTGGAGCTTTCATTGAAAGCTTGGCTGGCTATTAAGCCATGTCTAATTCCTGGACCGGAGCTTTAGACTAACATTGCATGATTCCTGGAATTCATATTAAAAAATTTTGAATTTCTTATTTTCCTTTTCTTATATGTTTTTCGAAAAAATCAAATAAAATACAAAAAAAATTAGAAAAATCATAAAAATAAAAAATATTTTGTGTTTCTTGTTTGAGTCTTGTGTCAAGTCATAAGTTTGGTGTCAATTGCATGTTCATCTTTTTCTTGCATAAAATTTTCGAAAAATTCATGTATTCATAGTGTTCATCATGATCTTCAAGTTGTTCTTGATGAACTTTCTTGTTTGATCTTCATATTTTCTTGTTTTGTGTTGTATGGTGTTTTTCATATGCATTCTTGCATTCATAGAGTTTAAACATGAAAAATTTCTAAGTTTGGTGTCTTGCATGTTTTCTTTTCTTGAAAATTTTTCAAAAATATGTTCTTGATGTTCATCATGATCTTCAAAGTATTCTTGGTGTTCATCTTGACATTCATAGTGTTCTTGCATGCATCATGTGTTTTGATCCAAAATTTTCATGCATTGAGTATTTTTAGTGTTTTTCTCTCTCATAAAAAAAAAATTTCAAAAATCAAAAAAATATATCTTATCTTTTTAAATCTTATCTTTTTAAAATATTTTTCAAAAATCATATCTTTTCCATTTTTTTCATCATTTTTGAAAATTTCAAAAATCTTTTTCAAAATATTTTCAAAATCTTTTTCTTATCTTTACATCATATTTTCGAAAATTGCATCAAAAATTAATGTTTTGATTCAAAAATTTCAAGTTTGTTACTTTCTTGTTAAGAAAGATTCAAATTTTAAGTTCTAGAATCATATCTTGTGATTTCTTGTGAGTCAAGTCATTAATTGTGATTTTAAAATTCAAATCTTTTTCAAAACTAATTTCAATCTTATCTTTTCAAAACCATATCTTTTTAATTATTTTTAATATTCATTGATATTTCTGAATTTATAGTATATTCTCTTTTTTTATCCTATTTGATTTTAAGCTGCTTGGGGACAAGTAACAATTTAAGTTTGGTGTTGTGATGAGCGGATAATTTATACGCTTTTTGGCATTGTTTTTAGGTAGTTTTTAGTATGATCAAGCTACTTTTAGGGATGTTTTCATTAGTTTTTATGTTAAATTCACATTTCTGGACTTTACTATGAGTTTGTGTGTTTTTCTGTGATTTCAGGTAAAATCTGGCTGAAATTGAGGGATTTGAGCAAAACTCTGAAAAAGGCTGACAAAAGGACTGCTGATACGGTTTAAGTTTCATTTAAGTACCGTATGGTGTGAGAAGAATTTCTTTGCTAGGTGCCCCTAGGATTAGGTTTGGATTGTGTAAATGGTTAGTACTAATATGTATAGTTAATATGTTGTTTAAACTAATGATTAGGTTGAGAATTGTGTGAAATTGCATGTTTAGTGTGTTGAAAATTTTGATAAATTGGATAATGATTATTGGTTTGTGGAATATGCGATAAAATTGTAAATTTGGGTTAGAGGCTGTGGATTTTGGGCCGGAGGGCAGGAAAAGGTAAGGACGATAAGTGATGATTGAATTGTGTGATAATGTATGAGATTGAATGCAGAATTTTTATGGAATGTATGAGAATTTGATTAATTGACGAAATAGTAAAAAATGAGATTTCTGAAATGTGGAATGGATGTATTTGAGTTGGAATGTGTAGATGGAGTAGGTTTGGATTTAGTTGTGTGTGAATATGTGACTTGAGTTGGTTTTGCTTCATTTTGTTAGCTAAAATTGATTGAGGCTTGTGAATCATTGGAAAATTGGTAAATGTATCTTTTTGGTAAAAACAGATTTTTTGGCATCTTCGGTGGGCTGTAACTCGACCCTCGGAGTTGGAAAGCTTTCAAAACTAACCTTTTATGAAAATTCATTTATCGATCTTTCTAATGGTTTAAGAATGGTTGAAAACGAACTTTTGTGGAAAACGTTATGGGGTTTTGAAAATTGGACTGAAAACTGATTTCTGCAACATATCAGATTTTCTGTTTTCTGATATGGATGCGTACGCGGACACTGCATACGTACGTAGAATGGTCCAAAATTGGGGTCATGCGTATGCGACACCATGCATGCGTACGTGACTTATTAAACCTTCACCTTATGCATACGTGGACTTTTGTATGCGTACGCACACCTCCCAGAATTTGAAAAAATGTGTTTTTATGGCTTTCAACTATTCTTTTGGTCGCCTAAATCTTTATAAACCTCGATATGAGTCTAGAGCTGGCTGAATTGAGGATGGAAGAGTTAGGGATAAAGCCAAATGATTTGAGTTAGTAAAATTGAGAGAAATGAACATGATGTTAAGTGAGAATGATGATGATTAAGAGATTGTTAATGAGAATGATGATGATTATAAGATTGTTCATGTAAATGATTATGGTTATGAGATTGATAATGAGAATGATGATGATTATGAGATTGGTATTGAATATGATCCATATTGTGATACACCTGTCTAGGTAGATATAGTGGCATTGATCCACTTGCTCCGGGTTTGGTTTGAGTCTCCTGAGGTAAATGTAGTGGTTAGTCCCCACTTTCTCCCAATTGAGAGTGATTTGTGATTTGCAAAATTATATGAGTTTTAGATTTTCTTGGGTAGATGCAATAGATCGGCTCCACTTGCTCCAAGTTGAGATCTGAGATTCTGTTGACCCTTTATCGTAAGTTGAGATCCCAAGTATATATATATATATACTGAATGATTATGATTTTGAGCTTGGGGATGTGCGCTCATAGGGACTGTCTAATAGTTAGCTACCAGGACATGTCGGGTTGGCTATATAACTGACAGATGATATCATTAGCCATAGAGCAGGTATACATCATTTGCATATGTTTGATTTGTTTGGGTTTGCTTATTTGTATTTGGTTTGCCTAATTGAATATGCCATACTATGTGATTATATGCTATTTGCCTTACTTGAATCTACTTGTGTATTACTTGTCTACATTACTTGTGTTTGTACAATTGAGAGGCCCCTCATGCTGGTGTCGGTTGACCCTGAGGGCTGTCCCTGTTGAAATGAAATGATGAAATGATTGATTAACAATGATGAATATTGAATGAGTGATTTGGGTTCCCTGGGTAGATGCAGTGAAATGATTTCACTTGCTTCAGGTGAAGATATGAGGTATTGATATAGAATTACTGAGACAAAATAGCTGGTGATGTTTCTGCTTATGATTTTGATTCTGTTATGTTGAAGAATTAGAAAGTTAGGAAATATGAGAAAGATGAACTAGATTTAAGTATTCCGTTATGACAGTTTCCTATTTATGGATTAATGAGAACCTAGGATGAATATTTGATGAAAAGAAGCTTAGGATGCTTAGTGAGTTTCTATTATAGTACATTGTATTTATTTGGCATTTTTACCATACTAGGAACCCATGGGTCGGGGGTTCTCATTCCGTATATATCTCTTGTTTTTCAGATGCAGGTCCTGGAGCTCAGCAGTGAGCTGTGATTTATCTGAAAGATGACAAAGATCATTGGACTCTTGTTTTACTTTTCTTAGAATCTCTCCATATTCTATCTTGATAAACATATATGTATGTTTTCATCATTTTGTAAAACATGCCTATACAGGCTTTGATGTATATTTTAGGAGAGGTAGGAAAATACTGTTGTCAAACTGATTTTATTTCCATACCTTAGTTGGCTTAAACATCGCAGGTCACAACTAGTGGCTATTTTACTTATATATATATATATATATATATATATATATATATATATATATATATATATATATATTATACCTTGTCTTTATTCTATTCTTCCTTATTATTTATACCTTATCCTGTTTGGCTATCTGAATATGTTTTATCTTCTGTTTATCGATAAGTGAGTGTTCCATTTCACGATTTTATTTTACTCCTTCTCAGGCTTCTCGTTTAATACTTTCTTTCAACTAATATATATATTTATGTATTATAATCCACCTTGATTCGTACCACGTTATTATCATTGACTTATGGCTCGAGTATAAGGATTTGAATATTAAGGTGTTACACCTATCATGATTAGTAGTATGTTAACAGATAAAAAAATTGCATTTTCACCAGAAATTTGGTCATACAAGTGATGAGTGTGACATTGCTACAGATTTTTAGAACGTCTAGCTCAACAAGGCTATTCAGATAAAATACATAGATATGAAAATGCCACCACGTCTTTCTCCTTATAAGACAGTTGGAGATACCTAAAAATGTAACGAAAGTCTTAGTCCTTCAAATAATGGAAAGTAGATTTCTTCTAACAATCCTTTGTAACTTGACCAAAGTATCAAATGCATCTCTGATGGATTTTCAAGAGGTTCATGACATGTTCTACTCTCTCTCTAAGCTATGGCATATATTTATGATGTCATCCCTCTCTTTTGGTTCCTGACATTGTTTTTGGCACTGCATATTATCACGGCTAGGCTAGCACTTTTGATGATCCTATTGTTATTTCTCTTATTATAGATGAATTATTGGTACACAAATTTTTTTAGGATTTTGGGATTAGTGCATATGTCTTTTTTTACTCCACTTTTAAGAATATACAACTATGTGACAATTGTGAGAAGGAAAAGAAGTCGATGCTAAAATACAAAACATAGTTATGAGTTATTCACTTATTTGTATTTGTATAATATAATGTTATAAAACTATTTGTATTTATATTGAATTAATGTGCCTTTGGATTTCTTTTGGTTGCCAAGTTTGATAGATTAGACTTCAAAACCGCACAAAGGCAAGGAAAAATTATGAGTATGTATTTATAATGATGTTAGGAAAAGACCAACTTAGTGGACTTCATTGCTATGAAGGATCCAATTGGTGAAGCTCTCATAAAAAAGATGAGGAGGTCCACCAAGTCAGGATGCGATAAGAAACTCTTATCATTGGAGAAGAAGGTGGATGGTTTACATGGTCAACTAAAGGTTATCTTGCAGCAACTGAACCCTGGAAAGAGAGTGAAAGGTGTGCAGCTTTAGTAAAGGTTGTACAAAATTCTTTGTTTAATGGCTCAAGTAGACTAAGAAGTACTTTCCGCTTTTCTGGATTAAGTCACGTTGTAGACAATCATAATCTAAGTAACTATGTTTTTCATATAGACCCCAAAGTTGTATTTCATGGATTGGACTTCATTATTCGTTAAAGAAAAGACAGTTAACTCATTTTAAATTCTTTCTATAGACCCCAAAGTTGTATCCTTATACACTGGAGTTAAACAACTAGTTAAGACCAAACATAATCTAAACCCATTAGCACTATGTTCTTGTCTACCATATTATATCTGGGAAATTCTCATAACAATGATCATAATCAATATACAAAATCGAGTTATTACCAAATGATTTAGGGTTAGAGTTGGGTCTAAATCATATCCTACCTTACCCAATCCATTGCCACTCCTATAGCAAGCTCCGCCGCAGGTCTGTAGGAAAAAAAAAATTCATCAATGGAGAAACATGTTCATATGTATTCTTTCGAGAAGAAGTTTGGCAAGTGTTGTGAAGATTACTAGGGTAGTCATGAGTAATGGCATTTTTATTATTCATATCTCTTATTCTACTGATTTAATTAGGGTATTATGATTATTTGACAATAGTTACAAATCACAAATTCATGCTTGTGATTTGTGAATAATAGTATAATGCTCTAAGTATAGTTATTATTATTATATTTATTTGATTTTTTTTGTTAAATGGTGACAATACCATGAAATGAGATGAAAATATCGAATTTAGTCTGAGAACTATGAAAATTTAAAGTTTAATTTAATATTTCTATCTTATGCAACAAAATAATAATATAAATTAAAGTTGTCCTATCATGCAAGGCAATCGCGAAAATAGAGCCAACGATCGAGGATCACACTAATTATGAAGTTTGTAAAGAAAAACAATATTTTGTAATGAAGTTTGTAAAGCAAGTAAAGATGTGATAGTTGTTAGCATTGTGATTGATGTATTATTATTAAATTATGTTCAGATGTTGGTAGTTGCTATGTTGACTTTGTTTTTGGGTTTTTCTTTTAGAATTATGGCCACAATATGCTCTAGTTATTGCGCATAAATTAACTTTTTTGAAATCCAAAATGTTCAAACTATGATTCAAATTCGGAAAGGTTGTTTTTTTTTTATTTAGGTGATTAATAACACTACTAGAAAACTAGTTATTATAGACGGATATTTCCGACGGATTTTATCCCACTGAAATACAGAGGAAATTTCAGAAGGATTTTTTGTTGGAAAACAAAAAAAATGAATTAGCATAAATTAAGACGGAAAAGAGAATCTATCGATAATTCCATTGGAAAAATTAATTTTTTTTATGAAAAGTAATTACAGACGAAAAAATCTGTCTGTAATTAAATAAAAAAAGATATATTTTATTAAATTATTACAGACAGAAAATCTGTCTGTAATTTAAAATTTTCCGTCAGAAAATATTAAAATAAAGGTGGTGATTGAAAAGCTCACCGTTTCAATCACGATACTTCTACAAATCTACACACTCATCCCTTCTAAATCCTCCATCAGCGGCGCATCTCAGCTTTGGTTCAGTCGCACAGAAGCTCCGTCACACCCGTTCCCGGATCTTCTCGGGGTGTTGCTCGCCTCTCTCCTTTCAAATCCAAATCTGCAATCCGCTAATTTAGCCAAAGTTTGGAGGTTAGATTTTCAATTTCACGCAATTAATTCCTCCTTTTCCAATGGATCTTTTCCGTCACGCTCTCTTTCGTTCCTCCTCCTCCTCCGCCACCGCCTCTGCTGCCATTGTTCGGTTGTTCCTCTGAGTTATCGGAAGCTTTCGCCGCTGCTGCGACTGCTCGCGTCGCACGATCTCTCTCTATCATCCATTGCATCGCACGAGCACCCTCCTTGTGATTCTGTTGCTTAGGGTTCAATTTTTCTGTGCCAATTTTAGATTTATCAATTTTTCTTCGTAGTTTCTATCTTCTTGTTGTTGTTGATGCTGATTGAGCTTTTTGTTCCTGTTGTAGTTTCTATCACATGCTGGTATCTCAAAACAGATGGTAATTTTACCCTTTCCATTCTCTTTCTTCTGTTTAAATGTTTTTAATTTCCAGCTTAGGGATTCGATCACCTGTTCTGAGCTTGTTCCAGGATTCTACTCTATTTGTGTTTTTTTTATGTGTGGATAAATGCATTGCTTTCAATCATTCATCTTGGTTAATTGTTTTTGGAACCCTAGAATTGCACATTCTTAATTAATCAGTGTTCTAGCAATACAATGAAATTCGTTGAACTCTTATAGATATAGAATGGAATTGAACTTCTAGATTATGGCTTCTCTTAATCACTTATTGCAGCAAATAAATTTATCTATGCAGAAATTATAGTATTAGGACACAACTTATGTATTTCATGTTATTGAAAACTTAAACTCTTATGTTTATCATTAAAAAGTTCCCTCTTTTATATCATAAACGAGTACCCTTAGCAGAACCTCCAAAGGAAAGAGCTGCTTTTTAATACAATTTAGTTGCTTGTTGTAGGTTAGTGCAGTGAAATGTGGAAGGATTCAAGTTGATGGTGAGAGGGTACCAGTTTCATACATAGTTAAATCATCACAGAAGATTAGCCATTTCGTACACAGGTTTGTCTTTGCACTGAAAGCTTTGCATTTTTACTTTTGTGGTTTAGAAGTGATTGAGCTTGAAACTGATGTCGCAAAGATTTTAGGCATGAACCGCCTGTGATGGCTTGTGAGGTTCCGATTCTCCAAAAAGAACTAGACGTGCTGACTGTTTGTAAACCTGCATCTGTCCCTGTAAGTATGCATTAACAAGTGAACTATATTTGCTAGTCCCTGTGATTGCTTTTTCTTTTCCTGTGGGAAATTTTATACTTTCTTGTTTTCCTTGTCCTTATTATTTGAGTTAATGTGGTGTTGTTGCTTGTTAGTTTGGTTGTCCTATTAAGGGGCAATGTTAGGGAACAAACAGTTTGAAAAAAACGTTGATTTAGAATCTTTGCATAACTCAAAATAAAGGATATCATTTGCTTAGGAGGTGGTTCTTTTGTTCATTCCTCAGTTTTCTAACTTTGGTTCTGTTGCCTCTTTCTTCTTTTTGCCTGTATTTTGGTTACAAATCATATTGATCATTTCAGGAGCATTACATTCAAACTGGTTGTGGTTTTGTGTCTGTTATAGTGTATGGGGATCTTGGGAAACCAGCTCTGATCACTTATCCAGACCTAGCACTAAATTGTGAGTGCATATGTGTATTCTTTAATCCATTCTTTTTATTTTATTCGGAAGGCTGAATTAATTGTTCACTTATCTGTTTATGAAGATATGTCATGTTTCCAAGGATTATTTTTTTGTCCAGAGGTAGCTTCTTTGCTGCTTCACAACTTCTGCATATATCATATCAGTCCTCCTGGACACGAGGTCTGTAAGAGATTGATTTCAATATACATTTTCTTTTCTATTTAGAAAGTGAATTTTATAATTCACATAGTTTCTCCTCTTGAAACTTCCACAAGAGTTGTTGTAGTTGGGAGTTGGTGCAATTTGTCCTGATGACCCTATACTTTCTGTTGAAGACTTAGCAGATCAAATAGTTGAGATTTTCAACTATTTTGGGTAAATTACATTATAATCACACTGTTGATAACTTAGTTTTAAGGGTGGTTAGGTTTCACTGTGTAGAATATACCATTACACCTTATAGTTAAAGTGATGTACATAAAGAATTATTGATTGTACTTTACTGTATTTATTACCATGAAGTTATGAAATATAATTAATCTGATTTTGTGAATTGAAGTTTTCTGTTTTGTACTTGCATGTTAGTCTTTTCTATTTTCTGAACTGCAGAGTTATTAGCCAACTATCATTACTTATGTATATCTAAAAAGTGTAGTGATTTTTAAACAATGCAAGAAGATTGCTATCTTTGACAATAAAGATTAATGAAGTTTAAATTCTAAGCCATTCAACTAACAATGGGATGCATATCATATATAGATACTAATTAGATCTTAGTAATTTTCATTGAATAATTTTTTAATATGTGTTGCAATAATCAGAGCTGGTACCAGGAGGTATCAAAGCTAAAGGCAAAGTATGAGTCTCTACAAAGGACTCAGAGGTATTATTCACTTATTTCCCTTCTAATAATAATGATAATTACAATAAACACTTAAAGTTAATTACATACCTTTCAATAATAAATTAATAATATGGATATGTATGTTATAATATTAAATGATTGCTTCCACGAAGATATTTTTATATTCAAAAATTGTTAAATTGATTTTATATAGTAATAATAATTGAATTTATTAGCAAAAATCATAATATATAATGGAATATATATAAATTATATTACAAAATTTACTTGGCAATGTAAAACACAGGCACTTGCTTGGGGAAGATCTTGGACCATTGAGCATAAAGGAGCTGCAGAATCTTGAAAAACAGCTTGAAGGTTCTTTAGCATAGGCCAGGCAGAGGAAGGTCAGTGCAAACACCTATCTATTATCTTTCATTTGCTTCTTTCTTTTTGTTCAAATTTGTTCTTTGATTGCTTTCCTTTATCTTTTTTTATATATATAATTATTTGGTTACTTTTCTTTGATTGTATATATAACATGCCTGATAATAAAGGATCTAAAATTAAATCAGTGGGTTAATTAGGGTACAACCTAGTTTAACTTGATTCAACAAAGTTTTGACTGTTAAATTAAACATCATATAAAGTTGAAAAGTGAAAGTAAGGGAAAGACATAAAAGTAAAGAGGAGGGGGAAATGCTTAATTACTTGGTAATGAAACATTATCATGCAAAAAATTTAAACTGCTTTTTTTTTTAAATTTCTTCTCACAGCACTAAGTTGATCAACACAAGCAATAAATTGTTAGAAAAATAATTGAGAAATTTCTAGCAGTTCAGAAAATAGAAAAGTATCCCGTTTAGTTTCAGTTGACAATCATGTAACCTATACTAAAAGACAAAGATGCTTGTATAACGTAATTGTCAACTGTTGGCTCGAAAGTGTAAGTACATTTTCAAAATTTTGGTGAGGCTTGCTTCCGTAGCAAAGGGGAAGAAATGAAACAAACATGAACAATCAAAGTCTCAGGCAAGTTCTCAAGATCTACTCATATCATCTGTTGATTTTATCTGTAAATAAGTAAATGATGTTCTGTTGGTTAAGATTGTGATACTCTTCTCTTCACTTGACTAACTTTTTACTTTTTAGCTAGTTGTTGATGCCAATATAGACTATAATGCTCGGGAAGGGAAGAGCACAGCGGAGGTGAGCACCTTAATCTCTATAGCTGACAGAGGGTTTTGGTAGCTAGTGGATATTATTACTCAACCTATTTGAGTTATAGGTTTTTTCATCTGATTTATGATATCTTGTTTCTTGTGGTGAACATTTAGGCTTCTTGCACTGGCTACTTCCTTTGCTAAGGGTATTAATAGTCCATATACTATGTCTATAAAGATTAATATAAAAAAGGCTTCTTGCTAAGTGTATTCTTAATTGTTTGCTTCAAGAGAAGGAGAAAGATCAGTGGGTTGTTGCTTTTTATTTTGGAGCATATATACGACTATATATTGCTTCTACTACAACTTTCTTTTCATCTCGGATCTTTCTTTCTTACTTGATTTCTACATGCATCCATCATCCGTGTATTTGCTTCTCTGCTGATCTCTCATTTCTCTTTGACCTTTTTTAAAAAAAAAGAATACACCTTTATTTTTATTTTTTTCCTATTGGGGGTTATGCTTTAAATTAACTTTTTTATTCACAATCATCGAGTACAGGAGTATACTTTCTAGTTATTAAGAAGCACCACCAGTTATTAAGGAGACTCCTGTTCTAGTTCAAGATTCTGTAAAGATTAAATAAGCACCACCAGGTTCTATCTCTTTTTCTCCTATTAAATTTGCAGCCCCAAATCAAAAGTTACTGGAACTAGATCAGATGTTGAGGTGAGCTTCACTTGTGAATTTGTTACTTGAGATGAAGAATACACTGTATATAGATTATGTTGTCACTATTTTTTTATTTTTGTCAGAATTTGATACTTGGAAAACAGATGAAAAATGAAGAAATATAAGGAGGCAGAGAAGCTTGAGGCAGAGGATCAATTCATGACCTCACTGTTTGAATCAATGGACACAATAATGATGAATGGTTTCTATACAGATGAAGTTCCAATTTTAGAACCTAATTAAGCAACTTTATTGTATAATTTGACTTAATTAGAGGACAATAGTTGATGTATCAATGCACTTTGTTGATGTATGGTTGTTACTTGTTATTATAATTGATGTATCAACACTTTGTTTATATTTTGAAATATATTGACTTGTTTGTTTATAGTATTTTTTTTAGTTTGATAATACGATAAATTTATTTTTTTTTGAAATATTATAAATATTTGAATACAAATTAGATAAAAATTTGTATTAAATTTATATTTATTTGTATGAAAACAAGTTTATTTTGTAATTGAAAAAATAAAAAAATTATTTTACCTTACTGACGGATTTATAGACGGATTTTCTATCTGTAATCAGAGTGTGAAATGATTTTCCAAGGTTCAAATTACAGACGGAAAATCCGTCGAAAAATCCGTCTGTAATTACAGACGGAAAATCCGTCGAAAAATTCGTCAGAAAATCCGTCTATAATTACAGACGGAAAATTCGTCTGAAAATCTGTCTGTAATTACAGACGGAAAATCCGTCTGAAAGTTTGTCGCCTTTGGAAAATAGATAGAAAATTTATAGAGGGAAAATCCGTCGATAACTAGTAAAAATCCGTATGTAATTTTCCGACGGAAAAAAATCCGTCGGTAAATAATTTCCGACGAGGCTTTGACAGAGGGACAAAATCTGTCGGTAATTTTGTTGGTAACCAAAAATCCGTCTGTAATAAAGACTAAATTTGTCTGTAAATCTGTCTGTATTAATCTATTTTCTAGTTGTGTAAAAAGCATGATAATAGCCTATATGCATGCTTCAAAGTGTGGCCATAACCTGCAATTATAGCACGCTTAAAAATTGTGGCTATAACCTGTAATTTTATCAAAGTTCATAAGTGTTAGTATATCTCGTCTTAACTTGTTTCCATGATTGGAAAGCGTGGCCACATCCTAACCTAGTGCCATGTTTTAAAAAATGTGGCCATATCCCACAAAATAGCACACTAGAAAAGCATGGCAATATAATTACTTAAATAGCCACACTTTAAAGGCGTGGCAATAGTTCTCGACCAACAAGCACATTTTTTCACCAAAAAGCATGGTGAAAAAGTGTGGCAATTGATCACAAAATGCATAGCTATGAAAAATTGGTTACAACTAAATATGCGATTTTAAAAAGTGTGGCAGTAATTTAAAAAGCATGTCTAATTTTTATATTTTTTAAATTTTTGACATACTTTAAAAACGTGACAAGAGCTATATCTTTTTATAGTGTCTGTTGAAGCTTAATATTATTTTTAGAGAAAATGGATGAGAAAATAGGATTAGATAATTGAAAATTAAATAAGTGAGAGGTAAACTTTGAATATTACAATTTTGATAAAGATGTTTTAGACATTTTAAAGTTTAAGTGTTATACCTATACTAAGTGATTTGAAAATCATGAAAAAAATCCAATTTATAAAAAGAACAATTAAAAATCTGAATAAGATTGAAATCATTAAACTTTTTTTCCCAAAGTAAGAAAAATAGTTTAATTCTTAAATGAATTCAACTTTTTGGGTTTCCAAAGACATTGATACTATATTACTATATATATTGTAGACAACTTAGACTAAATGAGTCTTTCTTATGCTCCATTAAAAAAAACTGATAAGGTAGAATAATTTCTTTTGTTCAATTTTAATTTATTTATTTTTTATCTTATTTATGCTTAGCTTCATATCAAAGTGCGTATAAGATGCGGTGTGTGATGGATTTTGAAACAATATTAAGGGGGTGATAATGGAGAAAAATTGTAAAAAAAGGTATAACCAGAAAGTGAGTAACAGCAAAAGCAGGGGCAAATTCAAGGGGAAAAAGCATAGGCCTTGCCCCTTAGTTTTTTTGGAAAAAAATAATTATTAATAATATTTAATTTAATATAAATTAAGTCCAACCTAAAAAGTATAAGAAAAATAATATTTTGTAAAAAAAAGAAGTTAACAAGGCCTATTATTAGATAATGTGTAATACCCTATCACACAGAGCTTTATGCTTGGGACATAAATCAGAAGTTGTAATGCGCTACGACCTCTAAAATTAAAATATTTATATGTGTGTGTGTGTGTGTGTATGTATGTGAAAGAAAGTTTAACTAGGATCCTTGAAAGGAAAAGTTAAACGAAACACCAACAGAAAAGCGCATCACTCTTGATCGGGTCAACGCTGAAAGGTATATAAGATTAAACCGAAAGGATATATATATATACACACACACACACATACACACATAAGCTCCATGTTCGACCTGTGAAGCTAAGGTCGACTGTAAAACCCGTAAAATTAGTAAATAATTAGCCAATAAATTAGTTATTATTGAAAGAAACTAGAAACTTAAGTTTTATAGTTTAATGGGGGTATAGCTAATTAAAATAAGAATTTTGACACTAATTTTAAAGAATTTGGCCCAAGATTGGGCCAAACGAGCTAAACTGAACGAACCGGGCCCATTATGGGCCAAGGGCCCAACCCTCACTCCAACACAAAAACAATTCAGCACTCTCTCTCTTCTCATTCATTCAAACCCGCTGGGAAAGCTTGAAGGAAGAGGATGAGGTTCCAAAACCTAACCTCCTACTAAATTCAAAAAAATTTTACATCCGCAGCTCCGATTGACGAGCCGTCAACGGTCACGCATTTGTCTCGGAATTCTCTAGGAAATCCATCCAACAATTTGATAAGGAATTATCTATTTCTATCCCAGTATCCCTCTTCTTAAATTCGAAAATATTAGGTTCTTGAGCTTTGAGATTTTGTAATTTAATGATGTTAGGTGTGCTCAAGTGGTGCGAAATTACTGGGCCTTGTCCCAATTTCCTATTGGTGAGGTGAGAACTCTCAAACTCTATTGAATTTCTTGGTTATATGTGTTTGGGAATTAAGTGTGTATGTAATTGTATGGATACAATGATATGAAATAGGTGATGTATAATGTGTTGGAGCATAATTGAGGAGATGGAAACTTGATTGAGAACTTTGGATGCTGAATTTTGATGGTGGAGCTTGTGAACTTGTTTAGTTGAGTTGTCTTCAGTTTATACGAGAAAATCGGCCAAGGTATGGTTTCGGTTTCTCGTATCTAAAATATAATGTGTCGTGAAAACTTAGGTTAGTTAACCGTAAGATAAGATTGAATTATTGTTGTTGTTGATAATTGAGATTGGTTGATATGTATGAAGGTTCGTAATCTTGAGGTTATGATTGATGCCATTATAGTTGTATTGTTTAATCTTATGTATGAGATTGGTAAATGATTGATGATGATTGTGTTGAATGATAAAGTTGAAGAGAATGTTTGATGAATTATGATGATAATATTTGAGAATGAATAATGATTTGTGTGTGGTGGGTTGAGAACTTGATGGAGGTGGTGAATTGGTATGTTGATGAGAAGTGTTGTGATATAATTGGGATTGATTTGGAGCCACTATGGTAAGATTTGGTAAGTTTTAAATGGGTTGGGATTGAAATATTTTGAAAGTTGATGTTTGGCAAAATTCTGCATAATCTAATTTTCTAGCAGTAGTTTCAAACGCTTTTTGGGAACAATCTAAACATCACAATTGAATGAAATTAATTTTCCTTAAATCTATGTGATATTTAGATCAATTCTACAAAATTTGGTCAAAGTTTAATGTTTGGATTAGGAGATAGAAAGTTTTAAAGTTTGTTACTTTAAAGCTGATTTTCTGCTACTGCATAATCAAACTAGCAACTTTCCAAGCTTATATCTCCCAATCCTGACCATAATTTTGAGTGGGACCAAAACGACATTGAGACTGGCAGTATTTTCTTGTTTGTGTAGAAATTTCAGACCTTCATAAATTGTTTAGAAGAAGTTGTGCTTGTTTTAATAATAGAGCTCTTAGCTGTTTCGACAGCAAAACCAGTTTTTGAAAGCAAACTTGTAATTAGTATAGCTCTCTTCAGAAAATGCTTTTTCTATGGGACTTTGAATGATTTAAATCTCTATAAGTCTAGTTTATTTCTGAACAATTTTAGGTACATCAAGTGAAAATAATATTTTTGGTGAATTTTCTAAGAATAGGATATGATAGCTTGCTATCTTGGTGCATAACTCTCAAACTTGAAACCAATTTTTGCAAAGAGAAAATGGTTTTATTTTTTTATTTTATTTTATTCAACTTAATTATTTCAAATGGGTTCGGACCTTTCGGATACTTATATTTTGAGTCTAGAGATGAAGAATTAGGCTTGTAATCTTCTGTGGACGGATTTTTGGATAAAATGAAGTGTGCGGAAATGATGATGATGTTATGAATGATGACAAAATTGATAATCAATGATTGATAATGAATGAATGTGATAAATGAATCATGATGAAAAATATTGAATATGAGTATGCTTGTAATTTTATCTCTCTGGTTGTAAGGGTGATAGGGCACCGATACCCTCTAATGGTGATAGGGCACAGATACCCTCTAATGGTGACAGGGCAAAGATTCCCTCTAATGGTATTAAGGCGCAAGAGAGAGACTGTGCCCGGGTTAACTACCGGACATGTCAAGTTGGCTATATAACCAATAAATGAGACTCATTAGCTATAGGACAGGCATGCATCATATGCATCTATTTGTTTGTTTGGTGTGCTTTCTTTGGAATGCCTAACTGATTGCATAAACTACTTGCGAACTATTTATCTACTATAATTGAATCTTAATTCTGTGTTCCTTGCTTGTAATAATTGTGTTTGAACCAAACGTTTCCAGTGTCGGGTCAGGAGGTCTGGAGGAGTTGGGAAGGGGAGTTTTAGATAGAACGAAGATCCTTAGTTAGTCGCCTTACTTACTTTTGGTTTAGTTATGTTTTTATAAGATTTAATCATATGTTGGATGTTCTAGGATTGCCTTCGGCTTTCCCGGGACATTATATGTTAGATATGTGAACACCGTTACCATGCTGAGAACCTCTGGTCCTCACCACATACATATTTTGTGGTTTTCAGATGCAGGACATAAGGCACCTCGCTGAGGCATGTTGGAGGCTTCTATTTAGCAAAGATCGTTGTACTTTTGGGGCTTTATTTTGATTATGTATATAAGTAGATACTTACTATCTCCACTGTTTGTGTACATACTTCCTCTTAGAGGTTATTTGGGAGAAATAGATTCTGTAAACTTTGTGTTTTGGGGTTTTCATGTATATATGTATATATAGGTAGGTGCTCTGACCAGTTTATCTTCGTGAGCCAAACCAGAAACTTTGATATCTGTATCTTAGAACTCTCCTGTATATTATCCGGCTTAGTTTACTATTATCTTACATTTCTTTGTACACAAGTTTTCTGTTTATCTAAGCATTACGACTTTTATTTTTAAATTTTCCTTCAAAGGCTCCTCGAATATATATTCATTTCACCTATATTATATATATGATTTTATCTTTTAGAGGTCGTAATATCTCACCTCCTCTATCGTATGACTTAAGCATAAGATTCTGTGTGGTAGGGTGTTACACTGGCCGGAGTATAAATACATACATATACATCCCCAAAGTATCCCAAAATGTAAGACATCACCTGTTTCTCCAAGTCAGCCTTTAAGAGGGATAAAACATAAAATATACGAGGCGGATTACAAAACAATTCAAACACCCTTAGTTGGCCTTACAAGATGCAGGCCTTGATAATTGGTATTTTTCTTGAAATAAATGAGCCAAGAATGTCTGTTCTGATTGTTTTGTAACCAAAATACTCTTGTCCAGGCATCCACATAATCCCAATAAGAATATCCTATCGGGTCATAAGGATTAGAGAATTTTTTTGTATTGTTTGGGTTCTTACCGAATTGATTAGGGGTGAGTACTTTTAGAATTTGAATTGTTGAATGAGTTATGTTGGTGGCATATTTAGGATCTTTGTAATGTTTTATTGAGACTGAATCTGAATCCACTAATATGAATTCATAAAACTGTCTGGTTTTATTCAGGGCTGTTGGTCTAAAATGGAATCCTGGTGGAAAGACTTTTGGAATAACTTTAAAAGGTGATTTTTCCCAAAACTCAGGTTCCATTAGAAGGATAGATGAGAACTTGTTTTTTGAAATGTATGTGGTTGGTTGTTTTAATTGAGTGTTGACAGGGTGGGTTTGGTTTGACTGAGGTGGCATGGTTTGGGCAATTGTTTTTCCTTTTGGATCATTGCAAATGGTTTTTTGAGTTGCCATTTGTGAGATAAGTTTGGTTAGGTCTATTTCATCTTCATCTGAGCTGTCACATATGTCAGCCCAGGATTTTTTATGAAGTTTTGTAAGGACTGCATCTTGTAAGGCCAACAAGGTTTGGATTGGGAAGGCATAGTCTGCCTTTGTTTGTTTGGCTGTTTGGCTACTTGGGGGTTGAGTAGATGACTCAACTACATTTTTTGTGATCTGAGTAGATGACCCAGTCGGCTCTTGGGTTAAAGGGGAAGGTTGTTGGGTAGATGACCCAGTCGGGGTACTTGACCTAGATTTCTTTGTCGGCCCAGGAAGGGCTAGACGAATACCTCTGCCTCTTACCGAGGCTAATGTTGCCTTTCTAGGCATCTTTTCCTTGATTATCTCCCTGCAAATATTCACGTGTAAGAAAATCAGGGAGAGAGTTTGAGTTACCCTTGATATCCTCAATGTCAAAATCAAAGACACTTAAAATTGCTTGCCATCTGGCAAAAATTTGTTTTGATGCAAGATTTTTTACATCATTTTGTAACACATCTTTAGCTGATTTACAATCAACCCGGACTAAAAATTTTTGATTGAGTAAGTCTGATTGAAATTTTGTGATGCATAAAACAATGGCTAAAATTTCTTTTTTGATTGTGGAATATTTTTGTTGAGTAGAATTCCAGTGTTTGGATGTAAATGCAATGATACCTTCCTTATCATGCAGTCTTTGTTTTAAAATACCACCATATCCTAAATCTGATGCATCAGTTTCTACTATTTTGAATGCATGAGGAACGGGTAGGTAAAGACATGGAAGATTGCAAACTTTGGTTTTAAGAAATCTGATAATATCTGAATGTTTGTCTGTCCAAGGTGGGGGATTTTTCTTAAGCCTATCATGGAGGGGCTTAAGGAGATTGTTCAGATTCGGGATGAAATCTAAAACATAATTAAGACATCCTAGGAACCTCTGGAGCTGAGGTTTATCGAGGATATAATCCGGAAACTTTTCTGCAAACAAAATTGATCTTTCAATAGGAGTTATTGTTCCTTGGAAAATAATGTGACCAAGAAATCGGATTTTTGTTTGAAAAAGAACAATTTTTGGTTTAGAAACAGCGAGTCCATTTTTTTGGATGATGTACATAAAAGCTTTAACATGTTTGAAATGTTCATCCAGAGTTTGGGAAAAAATTAAGACATCATCAATATAAACGATTGCAAAGTTTGAGTATGGATTGAAAATATCATTCATGATTTTCTGAAATTCTGAAGGGGCATTTTTCAGACCAAAAGGCATTACATTCCATTCATATTGCCCGAATGGAACTGTAAAAGCTGCTTTATATCGATCTGATTCAGTGATTTGGATTTGCCAAAAGCCCGACTTCATATCAAATTTTGAAAAAATATTTGCCGAGTTTAACCTATTAAGCAAATCCTTTTTATTTGGGATGGGATAACGAATCCACTGTAAAGCTTGATTCAAAGGTTTATAATTGATAACAAGCCTGGGAGTTCCTCTTTCTATCTCAGCTTGTTTATTAACATAAAAAGCAAAGCAAGACCAAGGACTTTTGCTGGGCCGGATTAATCTTTTATCCAAGAGATCATTAATTTCTTGTTGACAATGCTGCAAAAGCTGCTCATTCATTTGAATGGGACGGGCTTTTGTAGGGATTTTAGATTCTTTGAAATCTTTTTCATATGGAAGATCAACTATGTGTTGTTTTCTATCCCAGAAGGCATGAGGCAAATCAGAGCAAATAGATTTTTCAATTTGGTTTAAAAGATTTTTTATTTTTTCTTGAATCTTTGGTTGCGAAAGCTGCGATTCAAGGGTTTTGAAAGAGATTTCTTGTTTTAGAAAACAAATCTGTTTGGTTTTGGATTCAATTAGGTTTAGAGATCTTTGCTTTGGTGAGTCTAAGAACTCAAAGAAAGTTATTTGTCCTCCTACAAAAGAGGTAAGTCCAGGCCAATCTGCCAGATAAGGAAACAAAAAATTTATAAAAGGTGTCCCCAAAACTACATCATTTTTTATCTCTTTTGAGATGATGAATCGGTGGGAATACTGATATTTCCTTTTTCAATAAAACATTGGTTATTTTAAAATTGATACTTAGCCTTTCACCCGTTATTGAGCTAAGGCGTTCAGTAGTTTTTTCAAAGTATTTTGTGGGGACCAGACCTTCCATAATACAGTTTGAATCAGCACCTGAATCAAAGAGTGCAATGGTGTCAAAAACAAAATCTTTAACGACAATTCGGACATTAACACGATGCTTCATGAAGGAGAATACATTTATTATTCTCAAAATTTGTTTTACCTCATTGTCGTTAGAAATTTTATTTTCTTGTTCCTTAGAGCACTCAGTTTGGTTTAAAAGAGAACCAAGATCCTCATCACCAGATTCTTCTTCTTGTACCAATTGTGAGAGAATAGGATGATGATCGTTTTGGTTTCTTTTGATTTCCTGGATTTCTCTCTTAAGGTTGTTAACCTCACTTTGGAGGTCCTGAATGGTTACGGGACGAATAACTTATTTTTCTAATTTTTTGAAAATAGGTTTGACGTCATATTTGTTATTAAGGACCAAACTTTTGGGTTTTTTTTCTTTTTGTAAAGATCTTTTTAGTTTCAAAAGAAAGTCTTTCTTTTGTTCTGGATTGTCAATAGCCTCGATTGCATCAAATAAGAGATCTTGATCTTTGGATAAAACATTAATTTGCTTGATATCTGAATCGGAGGATGACTCAACATCATCAACTTGGACATTGTTGATATTATTATCAGAAGATTCTGGTCCAGAGTTATCATCTGAACTTTCAATCATAAGATTATTAATCTGATCCTCAATCTGAGGATCAAGGTTCAGATTATTAATCTTTCCTTTTAACCGACAATATTTGCTAACATGTCCTGGTTTTTTACATGTGTAACAAATAATGGGGTTTTTCTGGGGACACTTTTGAAAATTCTTTTGGAAACCTGTTTCATTTTTAGGTTTTTGAAAACCCTTTTTGAATCTTCTGAAATTCTTTTCAGGGTTGGGTTTAAAGACTTTTCTGTTGGAAGGTCTTTTAGATTTCCTTGGATGACAAGCAGGAAGACCAAATTGTTCACAGAAAGTTCCCAAATCGATACGATTTTGAGTTTTCTCACGAGCAAGTTGCCTTTGGATTTTATCATCTTGACAAATCTTTAGGGCAACCTTTTGGATAAAAGAAATGAGTTGGCCATAACTTAACTCATCATAGGGTATTATCCCGTCTGGAGTTAAGCTACGAATTTTGTCCCTTACCTTATCTCCAAGTGATTTGGGGAGTCCAGCAAGGAATTTTTCTTTCCAGAAAGGTTGTTGACTGTCTTCTCTGGTATAAACCCTAGTAAGAAAGGTATCTTTATACCATCGAAAGTCAGACAAAGTTTTGCATCTAAGATTGGAAAGCAGTTCCGCAGAACGGTCTTTCCAAAGAGATGGATCACCAATGAAGTGGCTTGCTATGGTAAAAATTAAGGTATTGACAGCATCGGGGATAGGTTCCCCGTCGTCACTAATGATGGGTTCGTTCTGATGGGGAAGTAGGAATCTACATATTATCATTAAACTATCTCTGAAATTCATGGATCTGGGAGTTTTCTGTTCATGTTCTTATTTACTGTTTATTTCTGTATATATGAAACAACACTTTAAATCTGGAAGTACAGGCCGTTTGATCTTACCATTCAAAGGGACTGTAGCAGTAAGACCCTGAATTTCGGGCAGTAAAACTAACTTGATGATGTCCCTAAAGGTGATAAGGGTCCAAACGTAAGAACTCCTGGTGGCTATAGATTTAAAGGGTCATTAATTAAAAAAAAAAAGAGTTTCAAACCCAGATTCAAAAATTTGAGTGATAGTTTAGTGATAATATATACGTTCTCTCTGAACCAAAGGAGGGCAATGATATCAGATTTTATGTAATCATGTCTAAACTCTTTCGCTCTCTCTCTAGACGCCTTTCCTTTTCTTCACCGTCCTCTTCTTCTTCTTCCTCTCCGATCCATTCCTCTTCCAATCCCCTTACTGAGAAAGTTACTCGTCTTGAGGAACTCTCCCCCAAACACAATATCTTTGAAGAAGAAGTTTGCTTCGAAGATATCAATTAAGCCATTGACAATTGGGAAATACCCAAAATCCCACAAGATGAGTTATATGTCCCTGATGATAACAAGAGAAAATCTAATTATATCATCAAAACCGCTGAAAATAATATTCCTCTAGGACCCGATTCCGGTGAGGAATTCCATCTCCTGACTAAACAATCTGTTAGAGAACATGCCCGTCACTACAGATATCTTCACATAGGGTGTGTCCAAGTTGCAGTCAAACCACTCATCCGAGAAGATTTGAATGCCTCTATCCTCATGTGTCTTAGAGACATTAGACACAATGACTTCCAAGACTCCTTAATCGGAACAGTTGAAACAAGTCTTGGACATGGTCCAGTTTACTTCAACTGTTTCCCAAACAAGACAGTCAGTCTGTTAGACCTTAACATTCTTGACTCTCTTTTCCTAAACATTCGAATTCATGGTCTTAACATGAAAGAAGGTTCCATTCCAGCCGCTTTAATCTATAGGATTCAATACAAGGTCATGAACACTTGTAATTCTAGAGTCCTTCTTAAGTCCCAAGATCGTGAGACCACTTTGTTTGACACAGACATGACAAAAGGCCAACGTTATGATCCCAAGGCTCATAAGATGGGATGAAATTGACCTCCCTCAATCATGGTCAATTGACCGAGCCATTCCAACGCAACCTAGACAAGCACCTCTTTTACGAGAAGTAAAACAAGATGAATCAGGGAAGTAGATTTTCTTTGATAGACGAAACTCTTTTTCTTCTAGATCTGAAGCAGGAACATCTAATGATTTTGCTTCAGCAAGAAGATCTTTTTCAGTAACTTCCCAATCTCAGTTTTCAAAAATGTCGAGACCAGCCAATTCTGAAATACATATTTCCGGATTACAAAACAATTCAAACATTTCTCAGGAGTTTACCAAGAAGATGATGGTGATGTGGAATATGAAGTTGAATCTTCTATTCCATCCCATCAATCTCCAACATATTCTTCTTTGAATGGTAATGAATAACACGGAATTATTATAAACAGAGAAGCCTTACTTAAAAACCTTAACTCTAAAGAGTATGACCTCCAAAGAGAATGGTATTTAAGTACATATACAGCTTCTCAAATCTCATCATTCAAAGAAAAATATTACAAATTTCTAAATGATGTTAGATTGCATATTCCTTTTTTTGAATGGTTTCATGCTTACTCCATAAAAACAACATTGAGTATCCTTTTAAAACTAAACAAACTTCTTTTTCAGCAAATGTTATTTCAACTTGGAAAGTCAAGATGGGAACTTAGTTAGATCTGAATTTCCTCCAAAAGGAGCTTTTATTATCTCAATACGGAAGGACATAATCCTGTTATGGCCTCTCCTTTTAAAACAAAGAATGCGGATGAAGCTATCGCCCCTAAAGATATTAAAATCTCATTGAACAATCAAATTACCAACAGATTTTTACAATGCTTGGGTGACAACCTTTCATCTTCAGGATCTACTTTCTCTTTGAAAAATGTTTCTGAAACATCTACTTCTAAAGTATTGAGAAACCTCTTTTTAAACCTTTCAAAATAAGTAGCAAAGCTAAGCAAAGTCTTAAAACCTCCATTTTAAAACAACAATCTAGTGATTCGGAGGTTATTCAAAAGATTGACCAACTTTGAATCGTTTTACTACTATCCCTGAAACTCCTACAAACTCTGGTGAATCTACTTCTCGTATTCAAACACGCTCATCTAAAGCCATTAATGCCCTCGGACTGATCCAATGAATCTTGCTCTGAGCAAAGTGTGATTCTGGTAATCATCCCTCAAAATCAGTCCCTTTTGAGCAACTCCCTCACCAAGTGGAAGGGTTTAACTAAACCTTCTACGTATGGTTATAATCGTGTATCCGCTCCAGATCTAGCTCTCGAAGAAAGAGAACTAGGTTTTTTTAGCTTCAATGCCAATAATGTCTATGAATGGAATAAGATGGTAAAACGGAATATATATCATGAGTATGCTCCAGCATATGACAATGGTAGGAACAGCCTATCAAGCAGCTCATGATACCTCTGAAGAAGCTATAGCCAATGTTTTGTTTCTGGTTTAGTGGTCAACTGAAGGATGGTGGGATAACTATCTTTCCGATAACCAAAAACACTCAATCTTTTCTGCCATAAAAGTCAACGACCAGAACCAACCCATCATTAGTGACGACGGGGAACCTATCCCCGATGCTGTCAATAGCTTAATTTTTACCATAGCAAGCCACTTCATTGGTGATCCATCTCTTTGGAAAGACCGTTCTGCGGAACTGCTTTTCAATCTTAGATGCAAAACTTTGTCTGACTTTCGATGGTATAAAGATACCTTTCTTACTAGGGTTTATACCAGAGAAGACAATCAACAACCTTTCTGGAAAGAAAAATTCCTTGCTGGACTCCCCAAATCACTTGGAGATAAGGTAAGGGACAAAATTCGTAGCTTAACTCCAGACGGGATAATACCCTATGATGAGTTAAGTTTATGGCTAACTCATTCTTTTATCCAAAAGGTTGCCCTAAAGATTTGTCAAGATGATAAAATCCAAAGGCAACTTGCTCGTGAGAAAACTCAAAATCGTATCGATTTGGGAACTTTCTGTGAACAATTTGGTCTTCCTGCTTGTCATCCAAGGAAATCTAAAAGACCTTCCAACAGAAAAGTCTTTAAACCCAACCCTGAAAAGAATTTCAGAAGATTCAAAAAGGGTTTTCAAAAACCTAAAATGAAACAGGTTTCCAAAAGAATTTTCAAAAGTGTCCCCAGAAAAACCCCATTATTTGTTACCATGTAAAAAACCAGGACATGTTAGCAAATATTGTCGGTTAAAAGGAAAGATTAATAATCTGAACCTTGATCCTCAGATTGAGGATCAGATTAATAATCTTATGATTGAAAGTTCTGATGATAACTCTGGACCAGAATCTTCTGATAATATATCAACAATGTCCAAATTGATGATGTTGAGTCATCCTCCGATTCAGATATCAAGCAAATTAATGTTTTATCCAAAGATCAAGATCTCTTATTTGATGCAATCGAGGCTATTGACAATCCAGAACAAAAGAAAGACTTTCTTTTGAAACTAAAAAGATCTTTACAAAAGGAGAAAAAACCCAAAAGTTTGGTCCTTAATAACAAATATGACGTCAAACCTATTTTCAAAAATTAGAAAAATAAGTTATTCGTCCGTAACCATTCAGGACCTCCAAATGAGGTTAACAACCTTAAGAGAGAAATCCAGGAAATCAAAGAAACCAAAAACGATCATCATCTTATTCTCTCACAATTGGTACAAGAAGAAGAATCTGGTGATGAGGATCTTGGTTCTCTCTTTAAACCAAACTGAGTGCTCTAAGTGAGGAATTCCATCTCCTGACTAAACAATCTGTTAGAGAACATGCCCGACTACAGATATCTTCACATAGGGTGTGTCCAAGTTGCAGTCAAACCACTCATCCGAGAAGGTTTGAATGCCTCTATCCTCATGTGTCCTTAGAGACATTAGACACAATGACTTCCAAGACTCCTTAATCGGAACAGTTGAAACAAGTCTTGACATGGTCCAGTTTACTTCAACTGTTTCCCAAACAAGACAGTCAGTCTGTTAGACCTTAACATTCTTGACTCTTTTCCTAAACATTCGAATTCATGGTCTTAACATGAAAGGTTCCATTCCAGCCGCTTTAATCTATAGGATTCAATACAAGGTCATGAACACTTGTTCTAGAGTCCTTCTTAAGTCCCAGATCGTGAGACCACTTTGTTTGTCACAGACATGACAAAGGCCAACGTTATGATCCCAAGGCTAAGATGGGATGAAATTGACCTCCCTCAATCATGGTCAATTGACCGAGCCATTCCAATGCAACCTAGACAAGCACCTCTTTACGAGAAGTAAAACAAGATGAATCAGGGAAAGTAGAGATTTTCTTTGATAGACGAAACTCTTTTTCTTCTAGATCTGAAGCAGGAACATCTATGATTTTGCTTCAGCAAGAAGATCTTTTTCAGTAACTTCCCAATCTCAGTTTTCAAAAATGTCGAGACCAGCCAATTCTGAAATACATATTTCCGGATTACAAAACAATTCAACATTTCTCAAGGAGTTTACCAAGAAGATGATGGTGATGTGGAATATGAAGTTTGAATCTTCTATTCCATCCCATCAATCTCCAACATATTCTTCTTGAATGGTAAATGAATAACATGGAATTTATTATAAAACAGAGAAGCCTTACTTAAAAACCTTAACTCTAAAGAGTATGACCTCCAAAGAGAATGGTATTTAAGTACATATACAGCTTCTCAAATCTCATCATTCAAAGAAAATATTACAAATTTCTAAATGATGTTAGATTGCATATTCCTTTTTTGAATGGTTTCATGCTTACTCCATAAAAAACAACATTGAGTATCCTTTTAAAACTAAACAAACTTCTTTTTCAGCAAATGTTATTTCAACTTGGAAAGTCAAAGATGGAAACTTAGTTAGATCTGAATTTCTCCAAAAGGAGCTTTTATTATCTCAAATACGGAAGGACATAATCCTGTTATGGCCTCTCCTTTTAAAACAAAGAATGTGGATGAAGCTGTCGCCCCTAAAGATATTAAAAATCTCATTGAACAATCAAATTATACCAACAGATTTTACAATGCTTGGGTGACAACCTTTCATCTTCAGGATCTACTTTCTCTTTGAAAAATGTTTCTGAAACATCTACTCTAAAAGTATTGAGAACCTCTTTTTAAACCTTTCAAAATAAGTAGCAAAGCTAAGCAAAGTCTTAAAACCTCCATTTTAAAACAACAATCTAGTGATTCGGAAGTTTTTCAAAAGATTGACCAACTTTTGAATCATTTACTACTATCCCTGAAACTCCTAAACTCTGGTGAATCTAATTCTCGTATTCAAACACGCTCATCTAAAGCCATTAATGCCCTCGGACTTGAATCCAATGAATCTTGCTCTGAGCAAGTGATGATTCTGGTAAATCATCCCTCAAAATCAGTCCCATTTTGAGCAACTCCCTGACCAAGTGGAAGGGTTTAACTAAACCCTCTACGTATGGTTATATCGTGTATCCGCTCCAGATCTAGCTCTCGAAGAAAGAGAACTAGGTTTTGTTAGCTTCAATGCCAATAATGTCTATGAATGGAATATAGATGGCAAAACGGAATATAATATCATGAGTATACTCCAGCATATGACATGGTAGGAACAGCCTATCAAGCAGCTCATGATACCTCTGAAGAAGCTATAGCCAATGTTATTGTTTCGGGTTTTAGTGGTCAACTGAAGGGATGGTGGGATAACTATCTTTCCGATAACCAAAACACTCAATCTTTTCTGCCATAAAAGTCAACGACCAGAACGAACCCATCATTAGTGACGACGGGGAACCTATCCCCGATGCTGTCAATACCTTAATTTTTACCATAGCAAGCCACTTCATTGGTGATCCATCTCTTTGGAAAGATCGTTCTGCAGAACTGCTTTCCAATCTTAGATGCAAAACTTTGTCTGACTTTCGATGGTATAAAGATACCTTTCTTACTAGGGTTTATACCAGAGAAGACAGTCAACAACCTTTCTGGAAAGAAAAATTCCTTGCTGGACTCCCCAAATCACTTGGAGATAAGGTAAGGGACAAAATTCGTAGCTTAACTCCAGACGGGATAATCCCTATGATGAGTTAAGTTATGGCCAACTCATTTCTTTTATCCAAAGGTTGCCCTAAAGATTTGTCAAGATGATAAAATCCAAAGGCAACTTGCTCGTGAGAAAACTCAAAATCGTATCGATTTGGGAACTTTCTGTGAACAATTTGGTCTTCCTGCTTGTCATCCAAGGAAATCTAAAAGACCTTCCAACAGAAAAGTCTTTAAACCCAACCCTGAAAAGAATTTCAGAAGATTCAAAAAGGGTTTTCAAAAACCTAAAAATGAAATAGGTTTCCAAAGAATTTTCAAAAGTATCCCCAGAAAAACCCCATTATTTGTTACACATGTAAAAAACCAGGACATGTTAGCAAATATTGTCGGTTAAAAGGAAAGATTAATAATCTGAACCTTGATCCTCAGATTGAGGATCAGATTAATAATCTTATGATTGAAAGTTCAGATATACTCTGGACCAATCTTCTGATAATAATATCAACAATGTCCAATTGATGATGTTGAGTCATCCTCCGATTCAGATATCAAGCAAATTAATGTTTTATCCAAAGATCAAGATCTCTTATTTGATGCAATTGAGGCTATTGACAATCCAGAACAAAAGAAAGACTTTCTTTGAAACTAAAAATATCTTTACAAAGGAGAAAAAACCCAAAGTTTGGTCCTTAATACAAATATGACGTCAAACCTATTTTCAAAAAAAAGAAAAACAAGTTATTCGTCCCGTAACCATTCAGGACCTCCAAAGTGAGGTTAACAACCTTAAGAGAGAAATCCAGGAAATCAAAAGAAACCAAAACGATCATCTTATTCTCTCACAATTGGTACAAGAAGAAGAATCTGGTGATGAGGATCTTGGTTCTCTTTTAAACCAAACTGAGTGCTCTAAGGAACAAGAAAATAAAATTTCTAATGACAATGAGGTAAAACAAATTTTGAGAATAATAAATGTATTCTCCTTCATGAAGCATCGTGTTAATGTCCGAATTGTCGTTAAAGATTTTGTTTTTGACACCATTGCACTCTTTGATTCAGGTGCTGATTCAAACTGTATTATGGAAGGTCTGGTCCCCACAAAATATTTTGAAAAAACTACTGAACGCCTTAGCTCAATAACGGGTGAAAGGCTAAGTATCAATTTTAAAATAACCAATGTTTTTATTGAAAAAGGAAATATCAGTATTTCCACCGATTTCATCATCTCAAAAGAGATAAAAAATGATGTAGTTTTGGGGACACCTTTTATAAATCTTTTGTTTCCTTATCTGGCAGATTGGCCTGGACTTACCTCTTTGTAGGAGGCCAAATAACTTTCTTTGAGTTCTTAGACTCACCAAAGCAAAGATCTCTAAACCTAATTGAATCCAAAACCAAACAGATTTGTTTTCTAAAACAAGAAATCTCTTTCAAAACCCTTGAATCGCAGCTTTCGCAACCAAAGATTCAAGAAAAAATAAAAAATCTTTTAAATCAAATTGAAAAATCTATTTGCTCTGATTTGCCTCATGCCTTCTGGGATAGAAAACAACACATAGTTGATCTTCCATATGAAAAGGATTTCAAAGAATCTAAAATCCCTACAAAGACCGTCCCATTCAAATGAATGAGCAGCTTTTGCAGCATTGTCAACAAGAAATTAATGATCTCTTGGATAAAAAATTAATCCGGCCCAGCAAAAGTCCTTGGTCTTGCTTTGCTTTTTATGTTAATAAACAAGCTGAGATAGAAAGAGGAACTCCCAGGCTTGTTATCAATTATAAACCTTTGAATCAAGCTTTACAATGGATTCGTTATCCCATCCCAAATAAAAAGGATTTGCTTAATAGGTTAAACTCGGCAAATATTTTTTCAAAATTTGATATGAAGTCGGGCTTTTGGAAAATCCAATCACTGAATCAGATCGTATAAACAGCTTTTACAGTTCCATTCGGGCAATATGAATGGAATGTAATGCCTTTTGGTCTGAAAAATGCCCCTTCAGAATTTCAGAAAATCATGAATGATATTTTCAATCCATACTCAAACTTTGCAATCGTTTATATTGATGATGTCTTAATTTTTTCCCAAACTCTGGATGAACATTTCAAACATGTTAAAACTTTTATGTACATCATCCAAAAAAATGGACTCGCTGTTTCTAAACCAAAAATTGTTCTTTTTCAACAAAAATCCGATTTCTTGGTCACATTATTTTCCAAGGAACAATAACTCCTATTGAAAGATCAATTTTGTTTGCAGAAAAGTTTCCAGATTATATCCTAGATAAACCTCAGCTCCAAAGGTTCCTAGGATGTCTTAATTATGTTTCAGATTTCATCCCGAATCTGAACAATCTCCTTAAGCCCCTCCATGATAGGCTTAAGAAAAATCCCCCACCTTGGACAGACAAACATTCAGATATTATCAGATTTCTTAAAACCAAAGTTCGCAATCTTCCATGTCTTTACCTACCCGTTCCTCATGCATTCAAAATAGTAGAAACTGATGCATCAGATTTAGGATATGGTGGTATTTTAAAACAAAGACTGCATGATAAAGGTATCATTGCATTTACATCCAAACACTGGAATTCTACTCAACAAAAATATTCCACAATCAAAAAAGAAATTTTTGCCATTGTTTTATGCATCACAAAATTCAATCAGACTACTCAATCAAAAATTTTAGTCCGGGTTGATTGTAAATCAGCTAAAGATGTGTTACAAAATGATGTAAAAAATCTTGCATCAAAACAAATTTTTGCCAGATGGCAAGCAATTTTAAGTGTCTTTGATTTTGACATTGAGCATATCAAGGGTAACTCAAACTCTCTCCCTGATTTTCTTACACGTGAATATTTGCAGGGAGATAATTAAGGAAAATGCCTAGAAAGGCAACATTAGCCTCGGTAAGAGGCAGAGGTATTCGTCTAGCCCTTCCTGGGCCGACAAAGAGATCTGGGTCAAGTACCCCGACTGGGTCATCTACCCAACAACCTTCCCCTTTAACCGAAGAGCCGACTGGGTCATCTACTCAGATCACAAAAAATGTAGTTGAGTCATCTACTCAACCCCCAAGTAGCCAAACAGCCAAACAAACAAAGGCAGACTATGCCTTCCCAATCCAAACCTTGTTGGCCTTACAAGATGCAGGCCTTACAAAACTTCATAAAATCCTGGGCTGACATATGTGACAGCTCAGATGAAGATGAAATAGACCTAACCAAACTTATCTCACAAATGGTAACTCAAAAAACCATTTGCAATGATCCAAAAGGAAAAACAATTGCCCAAACCATGCCACCTCATTCAAACCAAACCCACCCTGTCACACTCAATTAAAACAACCAACCACATACATTTCAAAAAAACAAGTTTTCATCTGTCCTTCTAATGGAACCTGAGTTTTGGGAAAAATCACCTTTTAAAGTTATTCCAAAAGTCTTTCCACCAGGATTCCATTTTAGACCAACAGCCCTGAATAAAACCAGACAGTTTTATGAATTCATATTAGTGGATTCAGATTCAGTCTCCATAAAACATTACAAAGATCCTAAAGATGCCACCAACATAACTCATTCAACCATTCAAATTCTAAAAGTACTCACCCCTTATCAATTCGGTAAGAACCCAAACAATACAAAAAATTCTCTAATCCTTATGACCCGATAGGATATTCTTATTGGGATTATGTGGATGCCTGGACAAGAGTATTTTGGTTACAAAACAATCAGAACAGACATTCTTGGCTCATTTATTTCAAGAAAAATACCAATTATCAATTCCCAAATTGGTTCACCTAATGGTGGGATTACTTTGGTCCTCTACCAGAAATCTTGCCCCCACCTGCAGACGAGGGGTTCAAAATTTCACCAAAAAATTTGACCAACAGGAAACAAGCATTCCTGCAGATCTTCAATTTCTCTGTTTTCTCCCTGGCCTGGGTATTCTCATGGCAGTACAGGTACGGCAAACAAGAACATCCAAAATCACCACCTATGCTTCAAAGGAATGCCTATGTAAAATGGTGGTCTCAGTTGATGCCGCCATGGCTCATCCAGATAAAGTTCGTAATTGGTTCAAAGAACACCCCAAGTTCACCAAACCATTCGACCATGAAGAATCAGTATTCCTCAACCAGAAAGCCCAAATTGCAGCAGCCCTTGCAGGGGCCCAATCAAAAGAAACCTTAGCAAGACACCTGCAACAAATCATGCAAATGATCGAGGAAGACAAAAAACACAAAGATGATCCTACTCCCTCAGAAGAATCATCAAGTGATTACAATCAAAATGAAGATGATTGTTTTGGAATCAATCTAGGAGAAGATTAGATCTTAAGACAAATTTGCAAAAAAAAAAAAAATAAATAAATTGTATCAACTTGTTCTGTAGCAATAGTCCCGGTTAACATAACCGGCACTGTAGAAACAGTACTTTTCTCAACTATAAAGGAGGCTACGCTTTCATAGTAAGGCACCCTTTTCATTTTACAAAAACATAGAGAGAAGTTAGTGAGAGATGCTCTGAGAGTTCCCCTTGTAAGCTCTCCAGCTCTTCTTCCATCTTCTCCCTTTTCATTTGAAGAAGAAGTTTGCTTCGAAGATATCAATCAAGCCATTGACAATTGGGAAATACCCAAATCCCACAAGATGAGTTATATGTCCCTGATGATAACAAGAGAATCTGATTATATCATCAAAACCGCTGAAAATAATATTCCTCTAGGACCCGATTCCGGTGAGGAATTCCATCTCCTGACTAAACAATCTGTTAGAGAACATGCCCGTCACTACAGATATCTTCACATAGGGTGTCCAAGTTGCAGTCAAACCACTCATCCGAAGGTTTGAATGCCTCTATCCTCATGTGTCTTAGAGACATTAGACACAATGACTTCCAATGGCACTCCCTGGAGGCACAAGCTTGAGCACGTTTAAGCTCAGTTTAAGGTTAAACTGGAGCTTAAACGTGAAAATGCAAAACGCAACCTGGAGGAGAATGTCGAACACGTTTAAGCTCCAGTTTAAGGTTAAACTGGAGCTTAAACGTGGAATGGCTCCCTGATGCATTTTATTTCTGGCGTTTAACTTCCAGTTTAAGGTTAAACTGGAGGTTAAACGCCATTCAGCCCTTTCCCAGCTTTCATGATTTTGGCGTTTAAGCTCCAGTTTAAGCTTAAACTGGAGCTTAAACTCCACATGTGATGTTCAAGCTTCCATTATGATTTTGTTGCTTCCTTGCCTAGCCTCTTCTTCCCTGAAATCATCCAAACAACTGCATCAAAGTCTTGCAAAAATTCATGAGAATTCTTCCATTCATAGCATTCAAGGAATATAACTAAAAACTCATGGAATTTGCATCAAAATCTTCATGTTTGAATGATTTAAGACAAGCATGACTATTTGGCCCAAATGATTACTTAAGGCTCAAGAAAATGCATAAAACAACTAAAAATAAAAGAAAAAGGCTAGTGAAACTAGCCTAAGATGCCTTGGCATCAACGCCTTAGCTCAATAACGGGTGAAAGGCTAAGTATCAATTTTAAAATAACCAATGTTTTTATTGAAAAAGGAAATATCAGTATTCCCACTGATTTCATCATCTCAAAAGAGATAAAAAATGATGTAGTTTTGGGGACACCTTTTATAAATCTTTTGGTTCCTTATCTGGCAGATTGGCCTGGACTTACCTCTTTTGTAGGAGGACAAATAACTTTCTTTGAGTTCTTAGACTCACCAAAGCAAAGATCTCTAAACCTAATTGAATCCAAAACCAAAAAGATTTGATTTCTAAAACAAGAAATCTCTTTCAAAACCCTTGAATCGCAGCTTTCGCAACCAAAGATTCAAGAAAAAATAAAAAATCTTTTAAACCAAATTGAAAAATCTATTTGCTTGATTTGCCTCATGCCTTCTGGGATAGAAAACAACACATAGTTGATCTTCCATATGAAAAGGATTCAAAGAATCTAAAATCCCTACAAAAGCCCGTCCCATTCAAATGAATGAGCAGCTTTGGCAGCATTGTCAACAAGAATTAATGATCTCTTGGATAAAAAATTAATCCGGCCCAGCAAAAGTCCTTGGTCTTGCTCTGCTTTTTATGTTAATAAACAAGCTGAGATAGAAAGAGGAACTCCCAGGCTTGTTATCAATTATAACCTTGAATCAAGCTTTACAATGGATTCGTATCCCATCCCAAATAAAAAGGATTTGCTTAATAGGTTAAATCGGCAAATATTTTTTCAAATTTGATATGAAGTCGGGCTTTGGCAAATCCAATCACTGAATCAGATCGATATAAAACAGCTTTTACAGTTCCATTCGGGCAATATGAATGGAATGTAATGCCTTTGGTCTGAAAAATGCCCCTTCAGAATTTCAGAAAATCATGAATGATATTTTCAATCCATACTCAAACTTTGCAATCGTTTATATTGATGATGTCTTAATTTTTTCCCAAACTCTGGATGAACATTTCAAACATGTTAAAACTTTATGTACATCATCCAAAAAAATGGACTCGCTGTTTCTAAACCAAAAATTGTTCTTTTTCCAACAAAAATCCGATTTCTTGGTCACATATTTCCAAGGAACAATAACTCCTATTGAAAGATCAATTTTGTTTGCAGAAAGTTTCCAGATTATATCCTAGATAACCTCAGCTCCAGAGGTTCCTAGGATGTCTTAATTATGTTTCAGATTTCATCCCGAATCTGAACAATCTCCTTAAGCCCCATGATAGGCTTAAGAAAAATCCCCCACCTTGGACAGACAAACATTCAGATTATCAGATTTCTTAAAAACCAAAGTTCGCAATCTTCCATGTCTTTACCTACCCGTTCCTCATGCATTCAAAATAGTAGAAACTGATGCATCAGATTTAGGATATGGTGGTATTTTAAAACAAAGACTGCATGATAAAGAAGGTATCATTGCATTTACATCCAAACACTGGAATTCTACTAAACAAAAATATTCCACAATCAAAAAAGAAATTTTAGCCATTGTTTATGCATCACAAAATTTCAATCAGACTTACTCAATCAAAAATTTTAGTCCGGGTTGATTGTAAATTAGCTAAAGATGTGTTACAAAATGATGTAAAAATCTTGCATCAAAACAAATTTTTGCCAGATGGCAAGCAATTTTAAGTGTCTTTGATTTTGACATTGAGCATACAAGGGTAACTCAAACTCTCTCCTGATTTTCTTACACGTGAATATTTGCAGGGAGATAATCAAGGAAAAGATGCCTAGAAAGGCAACATTAGCTCGGTAAGAGGCAGAGGTATATTCATCTAGCCCTTCCTGGGCCGACAAAGAGATCTGGGTCAAGTACCCCGACTGGGTTATCTACCCAACAACCATCCCCTTTAACCCAAGAGCCGACTGGATCATCTACTCAGATCACAAAAAATGTAGTTGAGTCATCTACTCAACCCCCAAGTAGCCAAACAGCCAAACAAACAAAGGCAGACTATGCCTTCCCAATCCAAACCTTGTTGGCCTTACAAGATGCAGGCCTTACAAAACTTCATAAAAAATCCTGGGCTGACATATGTGACAGCTCAGATGAAGATGAAATAGACCTAACCAAACTTATCTCACAAATGGCAACTCAAAAAACCATTTGCAATGATCCAAAAGGAAAAACAATTGCCCAAACCATGCCACCTCATTCAAACCAAACCCACCCTGTCAACACTCAATTAAAACAACCAACCATATACATTTCAAAAAACAAGTTTTCATCTGTCCTTCTAATGGAACCTGAGTTTTGGGAAAAATCACCTTTTAAAGTTATTCCAAAAGTCTTTCCACCAGGATTCCATTTTAGACCAACAGCCCTGAATAAAACCAGACAGTTTTATGAATTCATATTAGTGGATTCAGATTCAGTCTCCATAAAACATTACAAAGATCCTAAAGATGCCACCAACATAACTCATTCAACCATTCAAATTCTAAAAGTACTCACCCCTAATCAATTCGGTAAGAACCCAAACAATACAAAAAAATTCTCTAATCCTTATGACCCGATAGGATATTCTTATTGGAATTATGTGGATGCCTGGACAAAAGTATTTTGGTTACAAAACAATCAGAACAGACATTCTTGGCTCATTTATTTCAAGAAAAATACCAATTATCAATTCCCAAATTGGTTCACCCAATGGTGGGATTACTCTGGTCCTCTACCAGAAATCTTGCCCCCACCTGCAGACGAGGGGTTCAAAATTTTCACCAAAAAATTTGACCAACAGGAAACAAGCATTCCTGCAGATCTTCAATTTTTTTCTGTTTTCTCCCTGGCCTGGGTATTCTCATGGCAGTACAGGTACGGCAAACAAGAACATCCAAAATCACCACCTATGCTTCAAAGGAATGCCTATGTAAAATGGTGGTCTCAGTTTGATGCCGCCATGGCTCATCCAGATAAAGTTCGTAATTGGTTCAAAGAACACCCCAAGTTCACCAAACCATTCGACCATGAAGAATCAGTATTCCTCAACCAGAAAGCCCAAATTGCAGCAGCCCTTGCAGGGGCCCAATCAAAAGAATCCTTAGCAAGACACCTTCAACAAATCATGCAAATGATCGAGGAAGACAAAAAACACAAAGATGATCCTACTCCCTCAGAAGAATCATCAAGTGATTACAATCAAAATGAAGATGATTGATTTGGAATCAATCTAGGAGAAGATTAGATCTTAAGACAAATTTGCAAAAAATAAAAAATAAAAAAAATAAATTGTATCAACTTGTTCTGTAGCAATAGTCCCGGTTAACATAACCGGCACTGAAGAAACAGTACTTTTCTCAACTATAAAAGGCGGCTACGCTTTCATAGTAAGGCACCCTTTTCATTTTACAAAAACATAGAGAGAAGTTAGTGAGAGATGCTCTGAGAGTTCCCCTTGTAAGCTCTCCAGCTCTTCTTCCATCTTCTCCCTTTTTTCAATACATTCAATAAAAATCTTTTATTCAGTTCTTCATTTTAGTGTTTCCATTTTTACATTTCTGCAATTGCATATGCGTGCGGACTACCGCCACATCTAACTACATAACTAACTTGCATATGCGTGCGGACTACCGCCGCATCTAACTTCATATTTACTTCCTTGCTATTGCATATCATACTGCATTCATAACTATCTTTCCGATAACCAAAAACACTCAATCTTTTCTGCCATAAAAGTCAACGACCAGAACGAACCCATCATTAGTGACGACGGGGAACCTATCCCCGATGCTGTCAATACCTTAATTTTTACCATAGCAAGCCACTTCATTGGTGATCCATCTCTTTGGAAAGACCGTTCTGCGGAACTGCTTTCCAATCTTAGATGCAAAACTTTGTCTGACTTTCGATGGTATAAAGATACCTTTCTTACTAGGGTTTATACCAGAGAAGACAGTCAACAACCTTTCTGGAAAGAAAAATTCCTTGCTGGACTCCCCAAATCACTTGGAGATAAGGTAAGGGACAAAATTCGTAGCTTAACTCCAGACGGGATAATACCCTATGATGAGTTAAGTTATGGCCAACTCATTTCTTTTATCCAAAAGGTTGCCCTAAAGATTTGTCAAGATGATAAAATCCAAAGGCAACTTGCTCGTGAGAAAACTCAAAATCGTATCGATTTGGGAACTTTCTGTGAACAATTTGGTCTTCCTGCTTGTCATCCAAGGAAATCTAAAAGACCTTCCAACAGAAAAGTCTTTAAACCCAACCCTGAAAAGAATTTCAGAAGATTCAAAAAGGGTTTTCAAAAACCTAAAAATGAAATAGGTTTCCAAAAGAATTTTCAAAAGTATCCCCAGAAAAACCCCATTATTTGTTACACATGTAAAAAACCAGGACATGTTAGCAAATATTGTCGGTTAACAGGAAAGATTAATAATCTGAACCTTGATCCTCAGATTGAGAATCAGATTAATAATCTTATGATTGAAAGTTCAGATGATAACTCTGGACCAGAATCTTCTGATAATAATATCAACAATGTCCAAATTGATGATGTTGAGTCATCCTCCGATTCAGATATCAAGCAAATTAATGTTTTATCCAAAGATCAAGATCTCTTATTTGATGCAATCGAGGCTATTGACAATCCAGAACAAAAGAAAGACTTTCTTTTGAAACTAAAAAGATCTTTACAAAAGGAGAAAAAACCCAAAAGTTTGGTCCTTAATAACAAATATGACGTCAAACCTATTTTCAAAAAATTAGAAAAACAAGTTATTCGTCCCGTAACCATTCAGGTCCTCCAAAGTGAGGTTAACAACCTTAAGAGAGAAATCCAGGAAATCAAAAGAAACCAAAACGATCATCATCTTATTCTCTCACAATTGGTACAAGAAGAAGAATCTGGTGATGAGGATCTTGGTTCTCTTTTAAACCAAACTGAGTGCTCTAAGGAACAAGAAAATAAAATTTCTAACGACAATGAGGTAAAACAAATTTTGAGAATAATAAATGTATTCTCCTTCATGAAGCATCGTGTTAATGTCCGAATTGTCGTTAAAGATTTTGTTTTTGACACCATTGCACTCTTTGATTCAGGTGCTGATTCAAACTGTATTATGGAAGGTCTGGTCCCCACAAAATGTTTAAAAAAAACTACTGAACGCCTTAGCTCAATAACGGGTGAAAGGCTAAGTATCAATTTTAAAATAACCAATGTTTTTATTGAAAAGGAAATATCAGTATTCCCACCGATTTCATCATCTCAAAAGAGATAAAAAATGATGTAGTTTTGGGGACACCTTTTATAAATCTTTTGTTTCCTTATCTGGCAGATTGGCATGGACTTACCTCTTTTGTAGGAGGCCAAATAACTTTCTTTGAGTTCTTAGACTCACCAAAGCAAAGATCTCTAAACCTAATTGAATCCAAAACCAAACAGATTTGTTTTCTAAAACAAGAAATCTCTTTCAAAACCCTTGAATCGCAGCTTTCGCAACCAAAGATTCAAGAAAAAATAAAAATCTTTTAAACCAAATTGAAAAATCTATTTGCTCTGATTTGCCTCATGCCTTCTGGGATAGAAAACAACACATAGTTGATCTTCCATATGAAAAGGATTTCAAAGAATCTAAAATCCCTACAAAAGCCCGTCCCATTCAAATGAATGAGCAGCTTTTGCAGCATTGTCAACAAGAAATTAATGATCTCTTGGATAAAAATTAATCCGGCCCAGCAAAAGTCCTTGGTCTTGCTCTGCTTTTTATGTTAATAAACAAGCTGAGATAGAAAGAGGAACTCCCAGGCTTGTTATCAATTATAAACCTTTGAATCAAGCTTTACAATGGATTCGTTATCCCATCCCAAATAAAAAGGATTTGCTTAATAGGTTAAACTCGGCAAATATTTTTTCAAAATTTGATATGAAGTCGGGCTTTTGGCAAATCCAAATCACTGAATCAGATCGATATAAAACAACTTTTACAGTTCCATTCGGGCAATATGAATGGAATGTAATGCCTTTTGGTCTAAAAAATGCCCCTTCAGAATTTCAGAAAATCATGAATGATATTTTCAATCCATACTCAAACTTTGCAATCGTTTATATTGATGATGCCTTAATTTTTTCCCAAACTCTGGATGAACATTTCAAACATGTTAAAACTTTTATGTACATCATCCAAAAAATGGACTCGCTGTTTCTAAACCAAAATTATTCTTTTTCAAACAAAAATCCGATTTCTTGGTCACATTATTTTCCAAGGAACAATAACTCCTATTGAAAGATCAATTTTGTTTGCAGAAAAGTTTTCGGATTATATCCTCGATAAACCTCAGCTCCAGAGGTTCCTAGGATGTCTTAATTAAATTTCAGATTTCATCCCGAATCTGAACAATCTCCTTAAGCCCCTCCATGATAGGCTTAAGAAAAATCCCCCACCTTGGACAGACAAACATTCAGATATTATCAGATTTCTTAAAACCAAAGTTCGCAATCTTCCATGTCTTTACCTACCCGTTCCTCATGCATTCAAAATAGTAGAAACTGATGCATCAGATTTAGGATATGGTGGTATTTTAAAACAAAGACTGCATGATAAGGAAGGTATCATTGCATTTACATCCAAACACTGGAATTCTACTCAACAAAAATATTCCACAACCAAAAAAGAAATTTCAGCCATTGTTTTATGCATCACAAAATTTCAATCAGACTTACTCAATAAAAATTTTTTAGTCCGGGTTGATTGTAAATCAGCTAAAGATGTGTTACAAAATGATGTAAAAAATCTTGCATCAAAACAAATTTTTGCCAGATGGCAAGCAATTTTAAGTGTCTTTGATTTTGACATTGAGCATATCAAGGGTAACTCAAACTCTCTCCCTGATTTTCATACACGTGAATATTTGCAGGGAGATAATCAAGAAAAAGATGCCTAGAAAGGCAACATTAGCCTCGGTAAGAGGCAGAGGTATTCGTCTAGCCCTTCCTGGGACGACAAAGAGATCTGGGTCAAGTACCCCGACTGGGTCATCTACCCAACAACCTTCCCCTTTAACCCAAGAGCCGACTGGGTCATCTACTCAGATCACAAAAAATGTAGTTGAGTCATCTACTCAACCCCCAAGTAGCCAAACAGCCAAACAAACAAAGGCAGACTATGCCTTCCCAATCCAAACCTTGTTGGCCTTACAAGATGCAGGCCTTACAAAACTTCATAAAAAATCCTGGGCTGACATATGTGACAGCTCAGATGAAGATGAAATAGACCTAACCAAACTTATCTCACAAATGGCAACTCAAAAAACCATTTGCAATGATCCAAAAGGAAAAACAATTGCCCAAACCATGCCACCTCAGTCAAACCAAACCCACCCTGTCAACACTCAATTAAAACAACCAACCACATACATTTCAAAAAACAAGTTCTCATCTGTCCTTCTAATGGAACCTGAGTTTTGGGAAAAATCACCTTTTAAAGTTATTCCAAAAGTCTTTCCACCAGGATTCCATTTTAGACCAACAGCCCTGAATAAAACCAGACAGTTTTATGAATTCATATTAGTGGATTCAGATTCAGTCTCAATAAAACATTACAAAGATCCTAAAGATGCCACCAACATAACTCATTCAACAATTCAAATTCTAAAAGTACTCACCCCTAATCAATTCGGTAAGAACCCAAACAATACAAAAAAATTCTCTAATCCTTATGACCCGATAGGATATTCTTATTGGGATTATGTGGATGCCTGGACAAGAGTATTTTGGTTACAAAACAATCAGAACAGACATTCTTGGCTCATTTATTTCAAGAAAAATACCAATTATCAATTCCCAAATTGGTTCACCCAATGGTGGGATTACTTTGGTCCTCTACCAGAAATCTTGCCCCCACCTGCAGATGAGGGGTTCAAAATTTTCACCAAAAAATTTGACCAACAGGAAACAAGCATTCTTGCAGATCTTCAATTTTTCTCTGTTTTCTCCCTGGCCTGGGTATTCTCATGGCAGTACAGGTACGGCAAACAAGAACATCCAAAATCACCACCTATGCTTCAAAGGAATGCCTATGTAAAATGGTGGTCTCAGTTTGATGCCGCCATGGCTCATCCAGATAAAGTTCGTAATTGGTTCAAAGAACACCCCAAGTTCACCAAACCATTCGACCATGAAGAATCAGTATTCCTCAACCAGAAAGCCCAAATTGCAGCAGCCCTTGCAGGGGCCCAATCAAAGGAAACCTTAGCAAGACACCTTCAACAAATCATGCAAATGATCGAGGAAGACAAAAAACACAAAGATGATCCTACTCCCTCAGAAGAATCATCAAGTGATTACAATCAAAATGAAGATGATTGTTTTGGAATCAATCTAGGAGAAGATTAGATCTTAAGACAAATTTGCAAAAAAATAAATTGTATCAATTGTTCTGTAGCAATAGTCCCGGTTAACATAACCCACTGTAGAAACAGTACTTTTCTCTATAAAAGGAGGCTACGCTTTCATAGTAAGGCACCCTTTTCATTTTACAAAAACATAGAGAGAAGTTAGTGAGAGATGCTCTGAGAGTTCCCCTTGTAAGCTCTCCAGCTCTTCTTCCATCTTCTCCCTTTTTTCAATACATTCAATAAAAATCTTTTATTCAGTTCTTCATTTTAGTGTTTCCATTTTTACATTTCTGCAATTGCATATGCGTGCGGACTACCGCCACATCTAACTACATAACTAACTTGCATATGCGTGCGGACTACCGCCGCATCTAACTTCATATTTACTTCCTTGCTATTGCATATCATACTGCATTCATACTGACGCTTACCTTTCAGCCTTCTTCCCCTTTCCCTCCTTGATCCACTTTGGGCCATCTGGTATCAGAGCCTGATGGGGAAGTAGGAATCTACATATTATCATTAAACTATCTCTGAAATTCTTGGATCTGGGAGTTTTCTGTTCATGTTCTTATTTACTGTTTATTTCTGTATATATGAAACAACACTTTAAATCTGGAAGTACAGGCCGTTTGATCTTACCATTCAAAGGGACTGTAGCAGTAAGACCCTGGATTTCGGGCAGTAAGACTAACTTGATGATGTCCCTAAAGGTGATAAGGGTCCAAACGTAAGAACTCCTGGTGGCTATAGATTTAAAGGGTCATTAATTAAAAAAAAATACAAACCCAGATTCAAAAATTTGAGTGATAGTTTAGTGATAATATATACGTTCTCTCTGAACCAAAGGAGGGCAATGATATCAGATTTTATGTAATCATGTCTAAACTCTTTCGCTCTCTCTCTAGACGCCTTTCCTTTTCTTCACCGTCTTCTTCTTCTTCCTCTCCGATCCATTCCTCTTCCAATCCCCTTACTGAGAAAGTTACTCATCCTGAGGAACTTTCCCCCAAACACAATATCTTTGAAGAAGAAGTTTGCTTCGAAGATATCAATCAAGCCATTGACAATTGGGAAATACCCAAAATCCCACAAGATGAGTTATATGTCCCTGATGATAACAAGAGAAAATCTGATTATATCATCAAAACCGCTGAAAATAATATTCCTCTAGGACCCGATTCCGGTGAGGAATTCCATCTCCTGACTAAACAATCTGTTAGAGAACATGCCCGTCACTACAGATATCTTCACATAGGGTGTGTCCAAGTTGCAGTCAAACCACTCATCCGAGAAGGTTTGAATGCCTCTATCCTCATGTGTCTTAGAGACATTAGACACAATGACTTCCAAGACTCCTTAATCGGAACAGTTGAAACAAGTCTTGGACATGGTCCAGTTTACTTCAACTGTTTCCCAAACAAGACAGTCAGTCTGTTAGACCTTAACATTCTTGACTCTCTTTTCCTAAACATTCGAATTCATGGTCTTAACATGAAAGAAGGTTCCATTCCAGCCGCTTTAATCTATAGGATTCAATACAAGGTCATGAACACTTGTAATTCTAGAGTCCTTCTTAAGTCCCAAGATCGTGAGACCACTTTGTTTGTCACAGACATGACAAAGGCCAACGTTATGATCCCAAGGCTCATAAGATGGGATGAAATTGACCTCCCTCAATCATGGTCAATTGACCGAGCCATTCCAACGCAACCTAGACAAGCACCTCTTTTACGAGAAGTAAAACAAGATGAATCAGGGAAAGTAGAGATTTTCTTTGATAGACGAAACTCTTTTTCTTCTAGATCTGAAGCAGGAACATCTAATGATTTTGCTTCAGCAAGAAGATCTTTTTCAGTAACTTCCCAATCTCAGTTTTCAAAAATGTCGAGACCAGCCAATTCTGAAATACATATTTCCGGATTACAAAACAATTCAAACATTTCTCAAGGAGTTTACCAAGAAGATGATGGTGATGTGGAATATGAAGTTGAATCTTCTATTCTATCCCATCAATCTCCAACATATTCTTCTTTGAATGGTAAATGAATAACACAGAATTTATTATAAACAGAGAAGCCTTACTTAAAAACCTTAACTCTAAAGAGTATGACCTCCAAAGAGAATGGTATTTAAGTACATATACAGCTTCTCAAATCTCATCATTCAAAGAAAAATATTACAAATTTCTAAATGATGTTAGATTGCATATTCCTTTTTTGAATGGTTTCATGCTTACTCCATAAAAAACAACATTGAGTATCCTTTTAAAACTAAACAAACTTCTTTTTCAGCAAATGTTATTTCAACTTGGAAAGTCAAAGATGGGAACTTAGTTAGATCTGAATTTCCTCCAAAAGGAGCTTTTATTATCTCAAATACGGAAGGACATAATCCTGTTATGGCCTCTCCTTTTAAAACAAAGAATGTGGATGAAGCTGTCGCCCCTAAAGATATTAAAAATCTCATTGAACAATCAAATTATACCAACAGATTTTTACAATGCTTGGGTGACAACCTTTCATCTTCAGGATCTACTTTCTCTTTGAAAAATGTTTCTGAAACATCTACTTCTAAAAGTATTGAGAAACCTCTTTTTAAACCTTTCAAAATAAGTAGCAAAGCTAAGCAAAGTCTTAAAACCTCCATTTTAAAACAACAATCTAGTGATTCGGAGGTTATTCAAAAGATTGACCAACTTTTGAATCGTTTTACTACTATCCCTGAAACTCCTACAAACTCTGGTGAATCTACTTCTCGTATTCAAACACGCTCATCTAAAGCCATTAATGCCCTCGGACTTGAATCCAATGAATCTTGCTCTGAGCAAAGTGATGATTCTGGTAAATCATCCCTCAAAATCAGTCCCATTTTGAGCAACTCCCTGACCAAGTGGAAGGGTTTAACTAAACCCTCTACGTATGGTTATAATCGTGTATCCGCTCCAGATCTAGCTCTCGAAGAAAGAGAACTAGGTTTTGTTAGCTTCAATGCCAATAATGTCTATGAATGGAATATAGATGGCAAAACGGAATATAATATCATGAGTATGCTCCAGCATATGACAATGGTAGGAACAGCCTATCAAGCAGCTCATGATACCTCTGAAGAAGCTATAGCCAATGTTATTGTTTCTGGGTTTAGTGGTCAACTGAAGGGATGGTGGGATAACTATCTTTCCGATAACCAAAAACACTCAATCTTTTCTGCCATAAAAGTCAACGACCAGAACGAACCCATCATTAGTGACGACGGGGAACCTATCCCCGATGCTGTCAATACCTTAATTTTTACCATAGCAAGCCACTTCATTGGTGATCCATCTCTTTGGAAAGACCGTTCTGCGGAACTGCTTTCCAATCTTAGATGCAAAACTTTGTCTGACTTTCGATGGTATAAAGATACCTTTCTTACTAGGGTTTATACCAGAGAAGACAGTCAACAACCTTTCTGGAAAGAAAAATTCCTTGCTGGACTCCCCAAATCACTTGGAGATAAGGTAAGGGACAAAATTCGTAGCTTAACTCCAGACGGGATAATACCCTATGATGAGTTAAGTTATGGCCAACTCATTTCTTTTATCCAAAAGGTTGCCCTAAAGATTTGTCAAGATGATAAAATCCAAAGGCAACTTGCTCGTGAGAAAACTCAAAATCGTATCGATTTGGGAACTTTCTGTGAACAATTTGGTCTTCCTGCTTGTCATCCAAGGAAATCTAAAAGACCTTCCAACAGAAAAGTCTTTAAACCCAACCCTGAAAAGAATTTCAGAAGATTCAAAAGGGTTTTCAAAAACCTAAAAATGAAACAGGTTTCCAAAAGAATTTTCAAAAGTATCCCCAGAAAAACCCCATTATTTGTTACACATGTAAAAAACCAGGACATGTTAGCAAATATTGTCGGTTAAAAGGAAAGATTAATAATCTGAACCTTGATCCTCAGATTGAGGATCAGATTAATAATCTTATGATTGAAAGTTCAGATGATAACTCTGGACCAGAATCTTCTGATAAAATATCAACAATGTCCAAGTTGATGATGTTGAGTCATCCTCCGATTCAGATATCAAGCAAATTAATGTTTTATCCAAAGATCAAGATCTCTTATTTGATGCAATCGAGGCTATTGACAATCCAGAACAAAAGAAAGACTTTCTTTTGAAACTAAAAAGATCTTTACAAAAGAAAAAAACCCAAAAGTTTGGTCCTTAATAACAAATATGACGTCAAACCTATTTTCAAAAAATTAGAAAAACAAGTTATTCGTCCCGTAACCATTCAGGACCTCCAAAGTGAGGTTAACAACCTTAAGAGAAATCCAGGAAATCAAAAGAAACCAAAACGATCATCATCTTATTCTCTCACAATTGGTACAAGAAGAAGAATCTGGTGATGAGGATCTTGGTTCTCTTTTAAACCAAACTGAGTGCTCTAAGGAACAAGAAAATAAAATTTCTAACGACAATGAGGTAAAACAAATTTTGAGAATAATAAATGTATTCTCCTTCATGAAGCATCGTGTTAATGTCCGAATTGTCGTTAAAGATTTTGTTTTTGACACCATTGCACTCTTTGATTCAGGTGCTGATTCAAACTGTATTATGGAAGGTCTGGTCCCCACAAAATACTTTGAAAAAACTACTGAACGCCTTAGCTCAATAACGGGTGAAAGGCTAAGTATCAATTTTAAAATAACCAATGTTTTTATTGAAAAAGGAAATATCAGTATTCCCACCGATTTCATCATCTCAAAAGAGATAAAAAATGATGTAGTTTTGGGGACACCTTTTATAAATCTTTTGTTTCCTTATCTGGCAGATTGGCCTGGACTTACCTCTTTTGTAGGAGGACAAATAACTTTCTTTGAGTTCTTAGACTCACCAAAGCAAAGATCTCTAAACCTAATTGAATCCAAAACCAAACAGATTTGTTTTCTAAAACAAGAAATCTCTTTCAAAACCCTTGAATCGCAGCTTTCGCAACCAAAGATTCAAGAAAAAATAAAAAATCTTTTAAACCAAATTGAAAAATCTATTTGCTCTGATTTGCCTCATGCCTTCTGGGATAGAAAACAACACATAGTTGATCTTCCATATGAAAAGGATTTCAAAGAATCTAAAATCCCTACAAAAGCCCGTCCCATTCAAATGAATGAGCAGCTTTTGCAGCATTGTCAACAAGAAATTAATGATCTCTTGGATAAAAAATTAATCCGGCCCAGCAAAAGTCCTTGGTCTTGCTCTGCTTTTTATGTTAATAAACAAGCTGAGATAGAAAGAGGAACTCCCAGGCTTGTTATCAATTATAAACCTTTGAATCAAGCTTTACAATGGATTCGTTATCCCATCCCAAATAAAAAGGATTTGCTTAATAGGTTAAACTCGGCAAATATTTTTTCAAAATTTGATATGAAGTCGGGCTTTTGGCAAATCCAAATCACTGAATCAGATCGATATAAAACAGCTTTTACAGTTCCATTCGGGCAATATGAATGGAATGTAATGCCTTTTGGTCTGAAAAATGCCCCTTCAGAATTTCAGAAAATCATGAATGATATTTTCAATCCATACTCAAACTTTGCAATCGTTTATATTGATGATGTCTTAATTTTTTCCCAAACTCTGGATGAACATTTCAAACATGTTAAAACTTTTATGTACATCATCCAAAAAAATGGACTCGCTGTTTCTAAACCAAAAATTGTTCTTTTTCAAACAAAAATCCGATTTCTTGGTCACATTATTTTCCAAGGAACAATAACTCCTATTGAAAGATCAATTTTGTTTGCAGAAAAGTTTCCGGATTATATCCTCGATAAACCTCAGCTCCAGAGGTTCCTAGGATGTCTTAATTATGTTTCAGATTTCATCCCGAATCTGAACAATCTCCTTAAGCCCCTCCATGATAGGCTTAAGAAAAATCCCCCACCTTGGACAGACAAACATTCAGATATTATCAGATTTCTTAAAACCAAAGTTCGCAATCTTCCATGTCTTTACCTACCCATTCCTCATGCATTCAAAATAGTAGAAACTGATGCATCAGATTTAGGATATGGTGGTATTTTAAAACAAAGACTGCATGATAAGGAAGGTATCATTGCATTTACATCCAAACACTGGAATTCTACTCAACAAAAATATTCCACAACCAAAAAAGAAATTTCAGCCATTGTTTTATGCATCACAAAATTTCAATCAGACTTACTCAATAAAAATTTTTTAGTCCGGGTTGATTGTAAATCAGCTAAAGATGTGTTACAAAATGATGTAAAAAATCTTGCATCAAAACAAATTTTTGCCAGATGGCAAGCAATTTTAAGTGTCTTTGATTTTGACATTGAGCATATCAAGGGTAACTCAAACTCTCTCCCTGATTTTCTACACGTGAATATTTGCAGGGAGATAATCAAAAAAGATGCCTAGAAAGGCAACATTAGCCTCGGTAAGAGGCAGAGGTATTCGTCTAGCCCTTCCTGGGCCGACAAAGAGATCTGGGTCAAGTACCCCGACTGGGTCATCTACCCAACAACCTTCCCCTTTAACCCAAGAGCCGACTGGGTCATCTACTCAGATCACAAAAAATGTAGTTGAGTCATCTACTAACCCCCAAGTAGCCAAACAGCCAAACAAACAAAGGCAGACTATGCCTTCCCAATCCAAACCTTGTTGGCCTTACAAGATGCAGGCCTTACAAAACTTCATAAAAAATCCTGGGCTGACATATGTGACAGCTCAGATGAAGATGAAATAGACCTAACCAAACTTATCTCACAAATGGCAACTCAAAAAACCATTTGCAATGATCCAAAAGGAAAAACAATTGCCCAAACCATGCCACCTCAGTCAAACCAAACCCACCCTGTCAACACTCAATTAAAACAACCAACCACATACATTTCAAAAAACAAGATCTCATCTGTCCTTCTAATGGAACCTGAGTTTTGGGAAAAATCACCTTTTAAAGTTATTCCAAAAGTCTTTCCACCAGGATTCAATTTTAGACCAACAGCCCTGAATAAAACCAGACAGTTTTATGAATTCATATTAGTGGATTCAGATTCAGTCTCCATAAAACATTACAAAGATCCTAAAGATGCCACCAACATAACTCATTCAAAAATTTAAATTCTAAAAGTACTCACCCCTAATCAATTCGGTAAGAACCCAAACAATACAAAAAAATTCTCTAATCCTTATGACCCGATAGGATATTCTTATTGGGATTATGTGGATGCCTGGACAAGAGTATTTTGGTTACAAAACAATCAGAACAGACATTCTTGGCTCATTTATTTCAAGAAAAATACCAATTATCAATTCCCAAATTGGTTCACCCAATGGTGGGATTACTTTGGTCCTCTACCAGAAATCTTGCCCCCACCTGTAGACGCGGGGTTCAAAATTTTCACCAAAAAATTTGACCAACAGGAAACAAGCATTCCTGCAGATCTTCAATTTTTCTCTGTTTTTTCCCTGGCCTGGGTATTCTCATGGTAGTACAGGTACGGCAAACAAGAACATCCAAAATCACCACCTATGCTTCAAAGGAATGCCTATGTAAAATGGTGGTCTCAGTTTGATGCCGCCATGGCTCATCCAGATAAAGTTCGTAATTGGTTCAAAGAACACCCCAAGTTCACCAAACCATTCGACCATGAAGAATCAGTATTCCTCAACCAGAAAGCCCAAATTGCAGCAGCCCTTGCAGGGGCCCAATCAAAGGAAACCTTAGCAAGACACCTTCAACAAATCATGCAAATGATCGAGGAAGACAAAAAACACAAAGATGATCCTACTCCCTCAGAAGAATCATCAAGTGATTACAATCAAAATGAAGATGATTGTTTTGGAATCAATCTAGGAGAAGATTAGATCTTAAGACAAATTTGCAAAAAATAAATAAATAAATAAATAAATTGTATCAACTTGTTCTGTAGCAATAGTCCCGGTTAACATAACCGGCACTGTAGAAACAGTACTTTTCTCAACTATAAAAGGAGGCTACGCTTTCATAGTAAGGCACCCTTTTCATTTTACAAAAACATAGAGAGAAGTTAGTGAGAGATGCTCTGAGAGTTCCCCTTGTAAGCTCTCCAGCTCTTCTTCCATCTTCTCCCTTTTTTCAATACATTCAATAAAAATCTTTTATTTAGTTCTTCATTTTAGTGTTTCCATTTTTACATTTCTGTAATTGCATATGCGTGCGAACTACCGCCACATCTAACTACATAACTAACTTGCATATGCGTGCGGACTACCGCCGCATCTAACTTCATATTTACTTCCTTGCTATTGCATATCATACTGCATTCATACTGACGCTTACCTTTCAGCCTTCTTCCCCTTTCCCTCCTTGATCCACTTCGGGCCATCTGGTATCAGAGCCTGATGGGGAAGTAGGAATCTACATATTATCATTAAACTATCTCTGAAATTCATGGATCTGGGAGTTTTCTGTTCATGTTCTTATTTACTGTTTATTTCTGTATATATGAAACAACACTTTAAATCTGGAAGTACAGGCCGTTTGATCTTACCATTCAAATTGACTGTAGCAGTAAGACCCTGGATTTCGGGCAGTAAGACTAACTTGATGATGTCCCTAAAGGTGATAAGGGTCCAAACGTAAGAACTCCTGGTGGCTATAGATTTAAAGGGTCATTAATTAAAAAAAAAAAAGAGTTACAAACCCAGATTCAAAAACTTGAGTGATAGTTTAGTGATAATATATACGTTCTCTCTGAACCAAAGGAGGGCAATGATATCAGATTTTATGTAATCATGTCTAAACTCTTTCGCTCTCTCTCTAGACGCCTTTCCTTTTCTTCACCGTCCTCTTCTTCTTCTTCCTCTCCGATCCATTCCTCTTCCAATCCCCTTACTGAGAAAGTTACTCGTCCTGAGGAACTTTCCCCCAAACACAATATCTTTGAAGAAGAAGTTTGCTTCGAAGATATCAATCAAGCCATTGACAATTGGGAAATACCCAAAATCCCACAAGATGAGTTATATGTCCCTGATGATAACAAGAGAAAATCTGATTATATCATCAAAACCGCTGAAAATAATATTCCTCTAGGACCCGATTCCGGTGAGGAATTCCATCTCCTGACTAAACAATCTGTTAGAGAACATGCCCGTCACTACAGATATCTTCACATAGGGTGTGTCCAAGTTGCAGTCAAACCACTCATCCGAGAAGGTTTGAATGCCTCTATCCTCATGTGTCTTAGAGACATTAGACACAATGACTTCCAAGACTCCTTAATCGGAACAGTTGAAACAAGTCTTGGACATGGTCCAGTTTACTTCAACTGTTTCCCAAACAAGACAGTCAGTCTGTTAGACCTTAACATTCTTGACTCTCTTTTCCTAAACATTCGAATTCATGGTCTTAACATGAAAGAAGGTTCCATTCCAGCCGCTTTAATCTATAGGATTCAATACAAGGTCATGAACACTTGTAATTCTAGAGTCCTTCTTAAGTCCCAAGATCGTGAGACCACTTTGTTTGTCACAGACATGACAAAGGCCAACGTTATGATCCCAAGGCTCATAAGATGGGATGAAATTGACCTCCCTCAATCATGGTCAATTGACCGAGCCATTCCAACGCAACCTAGACAAGCACCTCTTTTACGAGAAGTAAAACAAGATGAATCAGGGAAAGTAGAGATTTTCTTTGATAGACGAAACTCTTTTTCTTCTAGATCTGAAGCAGGAACATCTAATGATTTTGCTTCAGCAAGAAGATCTTTTTCAGTAACTTCCCAATCTCAGTTTTCAAAAATGTCGAGACCAGCCAATTCTGAAATACATATTTCCGGATTACAAAACAATTCAAACATTTCTCAAGGAGTTTACCAAGAAGATGATGGTGATGTGGAATATGAAGTTGAATCTTCTATTCCATCCCATCAATCTCCAACATATTCTTCTTTGAATGGTAAATGAATAACACGGAATTTATTATAAACAGAGAAGCCTTACTTAAAAACCTTAACTCTAAAGAGTATGACCTCCAAAGAGAATGGTATTTAAGTACATATACAGCTTCTCAAATCTCATCATTCAAAGAAAAATATTACAAATTTCTAAATGATGTTAGATTGCATATTCCTTTTTTTGAATGGTTTCATGCTTACTCCATAAAAAACAACATTGAGTATCCTTTTAAAACTAAACAAACTTCTTTTTCAGCAAATGTTATTTCAACTTGGAAAGTCAAAGATGGGAACTTAGTTAGATCTGAATTTCCTCCAAAAGAGCTTTTATTATCTCAAATACGGAAGGACATAATCCTGTTATGGCCTCTCCTTTTAAAACAAAGAATGTGGATGAAGCTGTCGCCCCTAAAGATATTAAAAATCTCATTGAACAATCAAATTATACCAACAGATTTTTACAATGCTTGGGTGACAACCTTTCATCTTCAGGATCTACTTTCTCTTTGAAAAATGTTTCTGAAACATCTACTTCTAAAAGTATTGAGAAACCTCTTTTTAAACCTTTCAAAATAAGTAGCAAAGCTAAGCAAAGTCTTAAAACCTCCATTTTAAAACAACAATCTAGTGATTCGGAGGTTATTCAAAAGATTGACCAACTTTTGAATCGTTTTACTACTATCCCTGAAACTCCTACAAACTCTGGTGAATCTACTTCTCGTATTCAAACACGCTCATCTAAAGCCATTAATGCCCTCGGACTTGAATCCAATGAATCTTGCTCTGAGCAAAGTGATGATTCTGGTAAATCATCCCTCAAAATCAGTCCCATTTTGAGCAACTCCCTGACCAAGTGGAAGGGTTTAACTAAACCCTCTACGTATGGTTATAATCGTGTATCCGCTCCAGATCTAGCTCTCGAAGAAAGAGAACTAGGTTTTGTTAGCTTCAATGCCAATAATGTCTATGAATGGAATATAGATGGCAAAACGGAATATAATATCATGAGTATGCTCCAGCATATGACAATGGTAGGAACAGCCTATCAAGCAGCTCATGATACCTCTGAAGAAGCTATAGCCAATGTTATTGTTTCTGGGTTTAGTGGTCAACTGAAGGGATGGTGGGATAACTATCTTTCCGATAACCAAAAACACTCAATCTTTTCTGCCATAAAAGTCAACGACCAGAACGAACCCATCATTAGTGACGACGGGGAACCTATCCCCGATGCTGTCAATACCTTAATTTTTACCATAGCAAGCCACTTCATTGGTGATCCATCTCTTTGGAAAGACCGTTCTGCGGAACTGCTTTCCAATCTTAGATGCAAAACTTTGTCTGACTTTCGATGGTATAAAGATACCTTTCTTACTAGGGTTTATACCAGAGAAGACAGTCAACAACCTTTCTGGAAAGAAAAATTCCTTGCTGGACTCCCCAAATCACTTGGAGATAAGGTAAGGGACAAAATTCGTAGCTTAACTCCGACGGGATAATACCCTATGATGAGTTAAGTTATGGCCAACTCATTTCTTTTATCCAAAAGGTTGCCCTAAAGATTTGTCAAGATGATAAAATCCAAAGGCAACTTGCTCGTGAGAAAACTCAAAATCGTATCGATTTGGGAACTTTCTGTGAACAATTTGGTCTTCCTGCTTGTCATCCAAGGAAATCTAAAAGACCTTCCAACAGAAAAGTCTTTAAACCCAACCCTGAAAAGAATTTCAGAAGATTCAAAAAGGGTTTTCAAAAACCTAAAAATGAAATAGGTTTCCAAAAGAATTTTCAAAAGTATCCCCAGAAAAACCCCATTATTTGTTACACATGTAAAAAACCAGGACATGTTAGCAAATATTGTCGGTTAAAAGGAATGATTAATAATCTGAACCTTGATCCTCTGATTGAGGATCAGATTAATAATCTTATGATTGAAAGTTCAGATGATAACTCTGGACCAGAATCTTCTGATAATAATATCAACAATGTCCAAGTTGATGATGTTGAGTCATCCTCCGATTCAGATATCAAGCAAATTAATGTTTTATCCAAAGATCAAGATCTCTTATTTGATGCAATCGAGGCTATTGACAATCCAGAACAAAAGAAATACTTTCTTTTGAAACTAAAAAATCTTTACAAAAGAAAAAAAACCCAAAAGTTTGGTCCTTAATAACAAATATGACGTCAAACCTATTTTCAAAAAATTAGAAAAATAAGTTATTCGTCCCGTAACCATTCAGGACCTCCAAAGTGAGGTTAACAACCTTAAGAGAGAAATCCAGGAAATCAAAAGAAACCAAAACGATCATCATCTATTCTCTCACAATTGGTACAAGAAGAAGAATCTGGTGATGAGGATCTTGGTTCTCTTTTAAACCAAACTGAGTGCTCTAAGGAACAAGAAAATAAAATTTCTAACGACAATGAGGTAAAACAAATTTTGAGAATAATAAATGTATTCTCCTTCATGAAGCATCGTGTTAATGTCCGAATTGTCGTTAAAGATTTTGTTTTTGACACCATTGCACTCTTTGATTCAGGTGCTGATTCAAACTGTATTATGGAAGGTCTGGTCCCCACAAAATACTTTGAAAAAACTACTGAACGCCTTAGCTCAATAACGGGTGAAAGGCTAAGTATCAATTTTAAAATAACCAATGTTTTTATTGAAAAAGGAAATATCAGTATTCCAACCGATTTCATCATCTCAAAAGAGATAAAAAATGATGTAGTTTTGGGGACACCTTTTATAAATCTTTTGTTTCCTTATCTGGCAGATTGGCCTGGACTTACCTCTTTTGTAGGAGGACAAATAACTTTCTTTGAGTTCTTAGACTCACCAAAGCAAAGATCTCTAAACCTAATTGAATCCACAACTAAATAGATTTGTTTTCTAAAACAAGAAATCTCTTTCAAAACCCTTGAATCACAGCTTTCGCAACCAAAGATTCAAGAAAAAATAAAAAATCTTTTAAACCAAATTGAAAAATCTATTTGCTCTGATTTGCCTCATGCCTTCTGGGATAGAAAACAACACATAGTTGATCTTCCATATGAAAAGGATTTCAAAGAATCTAAAATCCCTACAAAACTCGTCCCATTCAAATGAATGAGCAGCTTTTGCAGCATTGTCAACAAGAAATTAATGATCTCTTGGATAAAAGATTAATCCGGCCCAGCAAAAGTCCTTGGTCTTGCTCTGCTTTTTATGTTAATAAACAAGCTGAGATAGAAAGAGGAACTACCAGGCTTGTTATCAATTATAAACCTTTGAATCAAGCTTTACAGTGGATTCGTTATCCCATCCCAAATAAAAAGGATTTGCTTAACAGGTTAAACTCGGCAAATATTTTTTCAAAATTTGATATGAAGTCGGGCTTTTGGCAAATCCAAATCACTGAATCAGATCGATATAAAACAGCTTTTACAGTTCCATTCGGGCAATATGAATGGAATGTAATGCCTTTTGGTCTGAAAAATGCCCCTTCAGAATTTCAGAAAATCATGAATGATATTTTCAATCCATACTCAAACTTTGCAATCGTTTATATTGATGATGTCTTAATTTTTTCCCAAACTCTGGATGAACATTTCAAACATGTTAAAACTTTTATGTACATCATCCAAAAAAATGGACTCGCTGTTTCTAAACCAAAAATTGTTCTTTTTCAAACAAAAATCCGATTTCTTGGTCACATTATTTTCCAAGGAACAATAACTCCTATTGAAAGATCAATTTTGTTTGCAGAAAAGTTTCCAGATTATATCCTCGATAAACCTCAGCTCCAGAGGTTCCTAGGATGTCTTAATTATGTTTCAGATTTCATCCCGAATCTGAACAATCTCCTTAAGCCCCTCCATGATAGGCTTAAGAAAAATCCCCCACCTTGGACAGACAAACATTCAGATATTATCAGATTTCTTAAAACCAAAGTTCGCAATCTTCCATGTCTTTACCTACCCGTTCCTCATGCATTCAAAATAGTAGAAACTGATGCATCAGATTTAGGATATGGTGGTATTTTAAAACAAAGACTGCATGATAAGGAAGGTATCATTGCATTTACATCCAAACACTGGAATTCTACTCAACAAAAATATTCCACAATCAAAAAAGAAATTTTAGCCATTGTTTTATGCATCACAAAATTTCAATCAGACTTACTCAATCAAAAATTTTTAGTCCAGGTTGATTGTAAATCAGCTAAAGATGTGTTACAAAATGATGTAAAAAATCTTGCATCGAAACAAATTTTTGCCAGATGGCAAGCAATTTTAAGTGTCTTTGATTTTGACATTGAGCATATCAAGGGTAACTCAAACTCTCTCCCTGATTTTCTTACACGTGAATAATTGCAGGGAGATAATCAAGAAAAAGATGCCTAGAAAGGCAACATTAGCCTCGGTAAGAAGCAGAGGTATTCGTCTAGCCCTTCCTGGGCCGACAAAGAGATCTGGGTCAAGTACCCCGACTGGGTCATCTACCCAACAACCTTCCCCTTTAACCCAAGAGCCGACTGGGTCATCTACTCAGATCACAAAAAATGTAGTTGAGTCATCTACTTAACCCCCAAGTAGCCAAACAGCCAAACAAACAAAGGCAGACTATGCCTTCCCAATCCAAACCTTGTTGGCCTTACAAGATGCAGGCCTTACAAAACTTCATAAAAAATCCTAGGCTGACATATGTGACAGCTCAGATGAAGATGAAATAGACCTAACCAAACTTATCTCACAAATGGCAACTCAAAAAACCATTTGCAATGATCCAAAAGGAAAAACAATTGCCCAAACCATGCCACCTCAGTCAAACCAAACCCACCCTGTCAACACTCAATTAAAACAACCAACCACATACATTTCAAAAAACAAGTTCTCATCTGTCCTTCTAATGGAACCTGAGTTTTGGAAAAAATCACCTTTTAAAGTTATTCCAAAAGTCTTTCCACCAGGATTCCATTTTAGACCAACAGCCCTGAATAAAACCAGACAGTTTTATGAATTCATATTAGTGGATTCAGATTCAGTCTCAATAAAACATTACAAAGATCCTAAAGATGCCACCAACATAACTCATTCAACAAATTCAAATTCTAAAAGTACTCACCCCTAATCAATTCGGTAAGAACCCAAACAATACAAAAAAAATTCTCTAATCCTTATGAACCGATAGGATATTCTTATTGGGATTATGTGGATGCCTGGACAAGAGTATTTTGGTTACAAAACAATCAGAACAGGCATTCTTGGCTCATTTATTTCAAGAAAAATACCAATTATCAATTCCCAAATTGGTTCACCCAATGGTGGGATTACTTTGGTCCTCTACCAGAAATCTTGCCCCCACCTGCAGATGAGGGGTTCAAAATTTTCACCAAAAAATTTGACCAACAGGAAACAAGCATTCCTGCAGATCTTCAATTTTCTCTGTTTTCTCCCTGGCCTGGGTATTCTCATGGCAGTACAGGTACGGCAAACAAGAACATCCAAAATCACCACCTATGCTTCAAAGGAATGCCTATGTAAAATGGTGGTCTCAGTTTGATGCCGCCATGGCTCATCCAGATAAAGTTCGTAATTGGTTCAAAGAACACCCCAAGTTCACCAAACCATTCGACCATGAAGAATCAGTATTCCTCAACCAGAAAGCCCAAATTGCAGCAGCCCTTGCAGGGGCCCAATCAAAGGAAACCTTAGCAAGACACCTTCAACAAATCATGCAAATGATCGAGGAAGACAAAAAACACAAAGATGATCCTACTCCCTCAGAAGAATCATCAAGTGATTACAATCAAAATGAAGATGATTGTTTTGGAATCAATCTAGGAGAAGATTAGATCTTAAGACAAATTTGCAAAAAAATAAATTGTATCAAATTGTTCTGTAGCAATAGTCCCGGTTAACATAACCGGTACTGTAGAAACAGTACTTTTCTCATCTATAAAAGGAGGCTACGCTTTCATAGTAAGGCACCCTTTTCATTTTACAAAAACATAGAGAGAAGTTAGTGAGAGATGCTCTGAGAGTTCCCCTTGTAAGCTCTCCAGCTCTTCTTCCATCTTCTCCCTTTTTTCAATACATTCAATAAAAATCTTTTATTCAGTTCTTCATTTTAGTGTTTCCATTTTTACATTTCTACAATTGCATATGCGTGCGGACTACCGCCACATCTAACTACATAACTAACTTGCATATGCGTGCGGACTACCGCCGCATCTAACTTCATATTTACTTCCTTGCTATTGCATATCATACTGCATTCATACTGACGCTTACCTTTCAGCCTTCTTCCCCTTTCCCTCCTTGATCCACTTAGGGCCATCTGGTATCAGAGCCTGATGGGGAAGTAGGAATCTACATATTATCATTAAACTATCTCTGAAATTCATGGATCTGGGATTTTCCTGTTCATGTTCTTATTTATTGTTTATTTCTGTGTATATGAAACAACACTTTAAATCTGGAAGTACAGGCCGTTTGATCTCATCACTCAAAGGGACTGTAGCAGTAAGACCCTGGATTTCGGGCAGTAAGACTAACTTGATGATGTCCCTAAAGGTGATAAGGGTCCAAACGAAAGAACTCCTGGTGGCTATAGATTTAAAGGGTCAAAAAAAAAAAGAATTTCAAACCCAGATTCAAAAATTTGAGTGATAGTTTAGTGATAATATATACGTTCTCTCTGAACCAAATGAGGGCAATGATATCAGATTTTATGTAATCATGTCTAAACTCTTTCGCTCTCTCTCTAGACGCCTTTCCTTTTCTTCGCCGTCCTCTTCTTCTTCTTCCTCTCCGATCCATTCCTCTTCCAATCCCCTTACTGAGAAAGTTATTCGTCCTGAGGAACTCTCCCCCAAACACAATATCTTTGAAGAAGAAGTTTGCTTCGAAGATATCAATCAAGCCATTGACAATTGGGAAATACCCAAAATCCCACAAGATGAGTTATATGTCCCTGATGATAACAAGAGAAAATCTGATTATATCATCAAAACCGCTGAAAATAATATTCCTCTAGGACCCGATTCCGGTGAGGAATTCCATCTCCTGACTAAACAATCTGTTAGAGAACATGCCCGTCACTACAGATATCTTCACATAGGGTGTGTCCAAGTTGCAGTCAAACCACTCATCCGAGAAGGTTTGAATGCCTCTATCCTCATGTGTCTTAGAGACATTAGACACAATGACTTCCAAGACTCCTTAATCGGAACAGTTGAAACAAGTCTTGGACATGGTCCAGTTTACTTCAACTGTTTCCCAAACAAGACAGTCAGTCTGTTAGACCTTAACATTCTTGACTCTCTTTTCCTAAACATTGAATTCATGGTTTTAACATGAAAGAAGGTTCCATTCCAGCCGCTTTAATCTATAAGATTCAATACAAGGTCATGAACACTTGTAATTCTAGAGTCCTTCTTAAGTCCCAAGATCGTGAGACCACTTTGTTTGTCACAGACATGACAAAGGCCAACGTTATGATCCCAAGGCTCATAAGATGGGATGAAATTGACCTCCCTCAATCATGGTCAATTGACCGAGCCATTCCAACGCAACCTAGACAAGCACCTCTTTTACGAGAAGTAAAACAAAATGAATCAGGGAAAGTAGAGATTTTCTTTGATAAACGAAACTCTTTTTCTTCTAGATCTGAAGCAGGAACATCTAATGATTTTGCTTCAGCAAGAAGATCTTTTTCAGTAACTTCCCAATCTCAGTTTTCAAAAATATCGAGACCAGCCAATTCTGAAATACATATTTCCGGATTACAAAACAATTCAAACATTTCTCAAGGAGTTTACCAAGAAGATGATGGTGATGTGGAATATGAAGTTGAATCTTCTATTCCATCCCATCAATCTCCAACATACTCTTCTTTGAAAGGTAAATGAATAACACAGAATTTATTATAAACAGAGAAGCCTTACTTAAAAACCTTAACTCTAAAGAGTATGACCTCCAAAGAGAATGGTATTTAAGTACATATACAGCTTCTCAAATCTCATCATTCAAAGAAAAATATTACAAATTTCTAAATGATGTTAGATTGCATATTCCTTTTTTTGAATGGTTTCATGCTTACTCCATAAAAAACAACATTTAGTATCCTTTTAAAACTAAACAAACTTCTTTTTCAGCAAATGTTATTTCAACTTGGAAAGTCAAAGATGGGAACTTAGTTAGATCTGAATTTCCTCCAAAAGGAGCTTTTATTATCTCAAATATTGAAGGACATAATCCTGTTATGGCCTCTCCTTTTAAAACAAAGAATGTGGATGAAGCTGTCGCCCCTAAAGATATTAAAAATCTCATTGAACAATCAAATTATACCAACAGATTTTTACAATGCTTGGGTGACAACCTTTCATCTTCAGGATCTACTTTCTCTTTGAAAAATGTTTCTGAAACATCTACTTCTAAAAGTATTGAGAAACCTCTTTTTAAACCTTTCAAAATAAGTAGCAAAGCTAAGCAAAGTCTTAAAACCTCCATTTTAAAACAACAATCTAGTGATTCGGAAGTTATTCAAAAGATTGACCAAGTTTTGAATCGTTTTACTACTATCCCTGAAACTCCTACAAACTCTAGTGAATCTACTTCTCGTATTCAAACACGCTCATCTAAAGCCATTAATGCCCTCGGACTTGAATCCAATGAATCTTGCTCTGATCAAAGTGATGATTCTGGTAAATCATCCCTCAAAATCAGTCCCATTTTGAGCAACTCCCTGACCAAGTGGAAGGGTTTAACTAAACCCTCTACGTATGGTTATAATCGTGTATCCGCTCCAGATCTAGCTCTCGAAGAAAGAGAACTAGGTTTTGTTAGCTTCAATGCCAATAATGTCTATGAATGGAATATAGATGGCAAAACGGAATATAATATCATGAGTATGCTCCAGCATATGACAATGGTAGGAACAGCCTATCAAGCAGCTCATGATACCTCTGAAGAAGCTATAGCCAATGTTATTGTTTCTGGGTTTAGTGGTCAACTGAAGGGATGGTGGGATAACTATCTTTCCGATAACCAAAAACACTCAATCTTTTCTGCCATAAAAGTCAACGACCAGAACGAACCCATCATTAGTGACGACGGGGAACCTATCCCCGATGCTGTCAATACCTTAATTTTTACCATAGCAAGCCACTTCATTGGTGATCCATCTCTTTGGAAAGATCGTTCTGCGGAACTGCTTTCCAATCTTAGATGCAAAACTTTGTCTGACTTTCGATGGTATAAAGATACCTTTCTTACTAGGGTTTATACCAGAGAAGACAGTCAACAACCTTTCTGGAAAGAAAAATTCCTTGCTGGACTCCCCAAATCACTTGGAGATAAGGTAAGGGACAAAATTCGTAGCTTAACTCCAGACGGGATAATACCCTATGATGAGTTAAGTTATGGCCAACTCATTTCTTTTATCCAAAAGGTTGCCCTAAAGATTTGTCAAGATGATAAAATCCAAAGGCAACTTGCTCGTGAGAAAACTCAAAATCGTATCGATTTGGGAACTTTCTGTGAACAATTTGGTCTTCCTGCTTGTCATCCAAGGAAATCTAAAAGACCTTCCAACAGAAAAGTCTTTAAACCCAACCCTGAAAAGAATTTCAGAAGATTCAAAAAGGGTTTTCAAAAACCTAAAAAGAAATAGGTTTCCAAAAGAATTTTCAAAGTATCCCCAGAAAAACCCCATTATTTGTTACACATGTAAAAAACCAGGACATGTTAGCAAATATTGTCGGTTAAAAGGAAAGATTAATAATCTGAACCTTGATCCTCAGATTGAGGATCAGATTAATAATCTTATGATTGAAAGTTCAGATGATAACTCTGGACCAGAATCTTCTGATAATAATATCAACAATGTCCAAATTGATGATGTTGAGTCATCCTCCGATTCAGATATCAAGCAAATTAATGTTTTATCCAAAGATCAAGATCTCTTATTTGATGCAATCGAGGCTATTGACAATCCAGAACAAAAGAAAGACTTTCTTTTGAAACTAAAAAGATCTTTACAAAAGGAGAAAAAACCCAAAAGTTTGGTCCTTAATAACAAATATGACGTCAAACCTATTTTCAAAAAATTAGAAAAACAAGTTATTCATCCCGTAACCATTCAGGACCTCCAAATTGAGGTTAACAACCTTAAGAGTGAAATCCAGGAAATCAAAAGAAACCAAAACGATCATCATCTTATTCTCTCACAATTGGTACAAGAAGAAGAATCTGGTGATGAGGATCTTGGTTCTCTTTTAAACCAAACTGAGTGCTCTAAGGAACAAGAAAATAAAATTTCTAACGACAATGAGGTAAAACAAATTTTGAGAATAATAAATGTATTCTCCTTCATGAAGCATCGTGTTAATGTCCGAATTGTCGTTAAAGATTTTGTTTTTGACACCATTGCACTCTTTGATTCAGGTGCTGATTCAAACTGTATTATGGAAGGTCTGGTCCCCACAAAATATTTTGAAAAAACTACTGAACGCCTTAGCTCAATAACGGGTGAAAGGCTAAGTATCAATTTTAAAATAACCAATGTTTTTATTGAAAAAGGAAATATCAGTATTCCCACCGATTTCATCATCTCAAAAGAGATAAAAATGATGTAGTTTTGGGGACACCTTTTATAAATCTTTTGTTTCCTTATCTGGCAGATTGGCCTGGACTTACCTCTTTTGTAGAGGCCAAATAACTTTCTTTGAGTTCTTAGACTCACCAAAGCAAAGATCTCTAAACCTAATTGAATCCAAAACCAAACAGATTTGTTTTCTAAAACAAGAAATCTCTTTCAAAACCCTTGAATCGCAGCTTTCGCAACCAAAGATTCAAGAAAAAATAAAAAATCTTTTAAACCAAATTGAAAAATCTATTTGCTCTGATTTGCCTCATGCCTTCTGGGATAGAAAACAACACATAGTTGATCTTCCATATGAAAAGGATTTCAAAGAATCTAAAATCCCTACAAAAGCCTGTCCCATTCAAATGAATGAGCAGCTTTTGCAGCATTGTCAACAAGAAATTAATGATCTCTTGGATAAAAAATTAATCCGGCCCAGCAAAAGTCCTTGGTCTTGCTCTGCTTTTTATGTTAATAAACAAGCTGAGATAGAAAGAGGAACTCCCAGGCTTGTTATCAATTATAAACCTTTGAATCAAGCTTTACAAAGGATTCGTTATCCCATCCCAAATAAAAAAGGATTTGCTTAATAGGTTAAACTCGGCAAATATTTTTTCAAAATTTGATATGAAGTCGGGCTTTTGGCAAATCCAAATCACTAAATCAGATCGATATAAAACAGCTTTTACAGTTCCATTCGGGCAATATGAATGGAATGTAATGCCTTTTGGTCTGAAAAATGCCCCTTCAGAATTTCAGAAAATCATGAATGATATTTTCAATCCATACTCAAACTTTGCAATCGTTTATATTGATGATGTCTTAATTTTTTCCCAAACTCTGGATGAACATTTCAAACATGTTAAAACTTTTATGTACATCATCCAAAAAAAAAATGGACTCGCTGTTTCTAAACCAAAAATTGTTTGCAGAAAAGTTTCCAGATTATATCCTAGATAAACCTCAGCTCCAGAGGTTCCTAGGATGTCTTAATTATGTTTCAGATTTCATCCCGAATCTGAACAATCTCCTTAAGCCCCTCCATGATAGGCTTAAGAAAAATCCCCGACCTTGGACAGACAAACATTCAGATATTATCAGATTTCTTAAAACCAAAGTTCGCAATCTTCCATGTCTTTACCTACCCGTTCCTCATGCATTCAAAATAGTAGAAACTGATGCATCAGATTTAGGATATGGTGGTATTTTAAAACAAAGACTGCATGATAAAGAAGGTATCATTGCATTTACATCCAAACACTGGAATTCTACTCAACAAAAATATTCCACAATCAAAAAAGAAATTTTAGCCATTGTTTTATGCATCACAAAATTTCAATCAGACTTACTCAATCAAAAATTTTTAGTCCGGGTTGATTGTAAATCAGCTAAAGACGTGTTACAAAATGATGTAAAAAATCTTGCATCAAAACAAATTTTTGCCAGATGGCAAGCAATTTTAAATGTCTTTGATTTTGACATTGAGCATATCAAGGGTAACTCAAACTCTCTCCCTGATTTTCTTACACGTGAATATTTGCAGAGAGATAATCAAGGAAAAGATGCCTAGAAAGGCAACATTAGCCTCGGTAAGAGGCAGAGGTATTCGTCTAGCCCTTCCTGGGCCGACAAAGAGATCTGGGTCAAGTACCCCGACTGGGTCATCTACCCAACAACCTTCCCCTTTAACCCAAGAGCCAACTGGGTCATCTACTCAGATCACAAAAAATGTAGTTGAGTCATCTACTCAACCCCCAAGTAGCCAAACAGCCAATCAAACAAAGGCAGACTATGCCTTCCCAATCCAAACTTTGTTGGCCTTACAAGATGCAGGCCTTACAAAACTTCATAAAAAATCCTGGGCTGACATATGTGACAGCTCAGATGAAGATGAAATAGACCTAACCAAACTTATCTCACAAATGGCAACTCAAAAAACCATTTGCAATGATCCAAAAGGAAAAACAATTGCCTAAACCATGCCACCTCATTCAAACCAAACCCACCCTGTCAACACTCAATTAAAACAACCAACCACATACATTTCAAAAAACAAGTTTTCATCTGTCCTTCTAATGGAACCTGAGTTTTGGGAAAAATCACCTTTTAAAGTTATTCCAAAAGTCTTTCCACCAGGATTCTATTTTAGACCAACAGCCCTGAATAAAACCAGACAGTTTTATGAATTCATGTTAGTGGATTCAGATTCAGTCTCCATAAAACATTACAAAGATCCTAAAGATGCCACCAACATAACTCATTCAACCATTCAAATTCTAAAAGTACTCACCCCTAATCAATTCGGTAAGAACCCAAACAATACAAAAAAATTCTCTAATCCTTATGACCCGATAGGATATTCTTATTGGGATTATGTGGATGCCTGGACAAGAGTATTTTGGTTACAAAACAATCAGAACAGACATTCTTGGCTCATTTATTTCAAAAAAAATACCAATTATCAATTCCCAAATTGGTTCACCCAATGGTGGGATTACTTTGGTCCTCTACCAGAAATCTTGCCCCCACCTGCAGACGAGGGGTTCAAAATTTTCACCAAAAATTTTGACCAACAGGAACCAAGCATTCCTGCAGATCTTCAATTTTTCTCTGTTTTCTCCCTGGCCTGGGTATTCTCATGGCAGTACAGGTACGTCAAACAAGAACATTCAAAATCACCACCTATGCTTCAAAGGAATGCCTATGTAAAATGGTGGTCTCAGTTTGATGCCGCCATGGCTCATCCAGATAAAGTTCGTAATTGGTTCAAAGAACACCCCAAGTTCACCAAACCAATCGACCATGAAGAATCAGTATTCCTCAACCAGAAAGCCCAAATTGCAGCAGCCCTTGCAGGGGCCCAATCAAAAGAAACCTTAGCAAGACACCTTCAACAAATCATGCAAATGATCGAGGAAGACAAAAAACACAAAGATGATCCTACTCCCTCAGAAGAATCATCAAGTGATTACAATCAAAATGAAGATGATTGTTTTGGAATCAATCTAGGAGAAGATTAGATCTTAAGACAAATTTGCAAAAAAAATAAATAAATAAATAAATAAATAAATAAATAAATTGTATCAACTTGTTCTGTAGCAATAGTCCCAGTTAACATAACCGGCACTGTAGAAACAGTACTTTTCTCAACTATAAAAGGAGGCTACGCTTTCATAGTAAGGCACCATTTTCATTTTACAAAAACATAGAGAGAAGTTAGTGAGAGATGCTCTGAGAGTTCCCCTTGTAAGCTCTCCAGCTCTTCTTCCATCTTCTCCCTTTTTTCAATACATTCAATAAAAATCTTTTATTCAGTTCTTCATTTTAGTGTTTCCATTTTTACATTTCTGCAATTGCATATGCGTGCGGACTACCGCCATATCTAACTACATAACTAACTTGCATATGCGTGCGGACTACCGCCGCATCTAACTTCATATTTACTTCCTTGCTATTGCATATCATACTGCATTCATACTGACGCTTACCTTTCAGCCTTCTTCCCCTTTCCCTCCTTGATCCACTCAGGGCCATCTGGTATCAGAGCCTGATGGGGAAGTAGGAATCTACATATTATCATTAAACTATCTCTGAAATTCATGGATCTGGGATTTTCCTGTTCATGTTCTTATTTACTGTTTATTTCTGTGTACATGAAACAACACTTTAAATCTGGAAGTACAGGCCGTTTGATCTCATCACTCAAAGGGACTGTAGCAGTAAGACCCTGGATTTCGGGCAGTAAGACTAACTTGATGATGTCCCTAAAGGTGATAAGGGTCCAAACGTAAGAACTCCTGGTGGCTATAGATTTAAAGGGTCAAAAAAAAAAGAGTTTCAAACTCAGATTCAAAAATTTGAGTGATAGTTTAGTGATAATATATACGTTCTCTCTGAACCAAAGGAGGGCAATGATATCAGATTTTATGTAATCATGTCTAAACTCTTTCGCTCTCTCTAGATGCCTTTCCTTTTCTTCGCCGTCCTCTTCTTCTTCTTCCTCTCCGATCCATTCCTCTTCCAATCCCCTTACTGAGAAAGTTATTCGTCCTGAGGAACTCTCCCCCAAACACAATATCTTTGAAGAAGAAGTTTGCTTCGAAGATATCAATCAAGCCATTGACAATTGGGAAATACCCAAAATCCCACAAGATGAGTTATATGTCCCTGATGATAACAAGAGAAAATCTGATTATATCATCAAAACCGCTGAAAATAATATTCCTCTAGGACCCGATTCCGGTGAGGAATTCCATCTCCTGACTAAACAATCTGTTAGAGAACATGCCCGTCACTACAGATATCTTCACATAGGGTGTGTCCAAGTTGCAGTCAAACCACTCATCCGAGAAGGTTTGAATGCCTCTATCCTCATGTGTCTTAGAGACATTAGACACAATGACTTCCAAGACTCCTTAATCGGAACAGTTGAAACAAGTCTTGGACATGGTCCAGTTTACTTCAACTGTTTCCCAAACAAGACAGTCAGTCTGTTAGACCTTAACATTCTTGACTCTCTTTTCCTAAACATTCGAATTCGTGGTCTTAACATGAAAGAAGGTTCCATTCCAGCCGCTTTAATCTATAGGATTCAATACAAGGTCATGAACACTTGTAATTCTAGAGTCCTTCTTAAGTCCCAAGATCGTGAGACCACTTTGTTTGTCACAGACATGACAAAGGTTAACGTTATGATCCCAAGGCTCATAAGATGGGATGAAATTGACCTCCCTCAATCATGGTCAATTGACCGAGCCATTCCAACGCAACCTAGACAAGCACCTCTTTTACGATAAGTAAAACAAGATGAATCAGGGAAAGTAGAGATTTTCTTTGATAGACGAAACTCTTTTTCTTCTAGATCTGAAGCAGGAACATCTAATGATTTTGCTTCAGCAAGAAGATCTTTTTCAGTAACTTCCCAATCTCAGTTTTCAAAAATGTCGAGACCAGCCAATTCTGAAATACATATTTCCGGATTACAAAACAATTCAAACATTTCTCAAGGAGTTTACCAAGAAGATGATGGTGATGTGGAATATGAAGTTGAATCTTCTATTCCATCCCATCAATCTCCAACATATTCTTCTTTGAATGGTAAATGAATAACACGGAATTTATTATAAACAGAGAAGCCTTACTTAAAAACCTTAACTCTAAAGAGTATGACCTCCAAAGAGAATGGTATTTAAGTACATATACAGCTTCTCAAATCTCATCATTCAAAGAAAAATATTACAAATTTCTAAATGATGTTAGATTGCATATTCCTTTTTTTGAATGGTTTCAAGCTTACTCCATAAAAAACAACATTGAGTATCCTTTTAAAACTAAACAAACTTCTTTTTCAGCAAATGTTATTTCAACTTGGAAAGTCAAAGATGGGAACTTAGTTAGATCTGAATTTCCTCCAAAAGGAGCTTTTATTATCTCAAATACGGAAGGACATAATCCTATTAAGGCCTCTCCTTTTAAAACAAAGAATGTGGATGAAGCTGTCGCCCCTAAAGATATTAAAAATCTCATTGAACAATCAAATTATACCAACAGATTTTTACAATGCTTGGGTGACAACCTTTCATCTTCAGGATCTACTTTCTCTTTGAAAAATGTTTCTGAAACATCTACTTCTAAAAGTATTGAGAAACCTCTTTTTAAACCTTTCAAAATAAGTAGCAAAGCTAATCAAAGTCTTAAAACCTCCATTTTAAAACAACAATCTAGTGATTCGGAAGTTATTCAAAAGATTGACCAACTTTTGAATCGTTTTACTACTATCCCTGAAACTCCTACAAACTCTGGTGAATCTACTTCTCGTATTCAAACACGCTCATCTAAAGCCATTAATGCCCTCGGACTTTAATCCAATGAATCTTGCTCTGAGCAAAGTGATGATTCTGGTAAATCATCCCTCAAAATCAGTCCCATTTTGAGCAACTCCCTGACCAAGTGGAAGGGTTTAACTAAACCCTCTACGTATGGTTATAATCGTGTATCCGCTCCAGATCTAGCTCTCGAAGAAAGAGAACTAGGTTTGTTAGCTTCAATGCCAATAATGTCTATGAATGGAATATAGATGGCAAAACGGAATATAATATCATGAGTATGCTCCAGCATATGACAATGGTAGGAACAGCCTATCAAGCAGCTCATGATACCTCTGAAGAAGCTATAGCTAATGTTATTGTTTCTGGGTTTAGTGGTCAACTGAAGGGATGGTGGGATAACTATCTTTCCGATAACCAAAAACACTCAATCTTTTCTGCCATAAAAGTCAACGACCAGAACGAACCCATCATTAGTGACGACGGGGAACCTATCCCCGATGCTGTCAATACCTTAATTTTTACCATAGCAAGCCACTTCATTGGTGATCCATCTCTTTGGAAAGATCGTTCTGCGGAACTGCTTTCCAATCTTAGATGCAAAACTTTGTCTGACTTTCGATGGTATAAAGATACCTTTCTTACTAGGGTTTATACCAGAGAAGACAGTCAACAACCTTTCTGGAAAGAAAAATTCCTTGCTGGACTCCCCAAATCACTTGGAGATAAGGTAAGGGACAAAATTCGTAGCTTAACTCCTGACGGGATAATACCCTATGATGAGTTATGTTATGGCCAACTCATTTCTTTTATCCAAAAGGTTGCCCTAAAGATTTGTCAAGATGATAAAATCCAAAGGCAACTTGCTCGTGAGAAAACTCAAAATCGTATCGATTTGGGAACTTTCTGTGAACAATTTGGTCTTCCTGCTTGTCATCCAAGGAAATCTAAAAGACCTTCCAACAGAAAAGTCTTTAAACCCAACCCTGAAAAGAATTTCAGAAGATTCAAAAAGGGTTTTCAAAAACCTAAAAATGAAATAGGTTTCCAAAAGAATTTTCAAAAGTATCCCCAGAAAAACCCCATTATTTGTTACACATGTAAAAAACCAGGACATGTTAGCAAATATTGTCGGTTAAAAGGAAAGATTAATAATCTGAACCTTGATCCTCAGATTGAGGATCAGATTAATAATCTTATGATTGAAAGTTCAGATGATAACTCTGGACCAGAATCTTCTGATAATAATATCAACAATGTCCAAATTGATGATGTTGAGTCATCCTCCGATTCAGATATCAAGCAAATTAATGTTTTATCCAAAGATCAAGATCTCTTATTTGATGCAATCGAGGCTATTGACAATCCAGAACAAAAGAAAGACTTTCTTTTGAAACTAAAAAGATCTTTACAAAAGGAGAAAAAACCCAAAAGTTTGGTCCTTAATAACAAATATGACGTCAAACCTATTTTCAAAAAATTAGAAAAACAAGTTATTCGTCCCGTAACCATTCAGGACCTCCAAAGTGAGGTTAACAACCTTAAGAGAGAAATCCAGGAAATCAAAAGAAACCAAAACGATCATCATCTTATTCTCTCACAATTGGTACAAGAAGAAGAATCTGGTGATGAGGATCTTGGTTCTCTTTTAAACCAAACTGAGTGCTCTAAGGAACAAGAAAATAAAATTTCTAACGACAATGAGGTAAAACAAATTTTGAGAATAATAAATGTATTCTCCTTCATGAAGCATCGTGTTAATGTCCGAATTGTCGTTAAAGATTTTGTTTTTGACACCATTGCACTCTTTGATTCAGGTGCTGATTCAAACTGTATTATGGAAGGTCTGGTCCCCACAAAATATTTTGAAAAAACTACTGAACGCCTTAGCTCAATAACGGGTGAAAGGCTAAGTATCAATTTTAAAATAACCAATGTTTTTATTGAAAAAGGAAATATCAGTATTCCCACCGATTTCATCATCTCAAAAAAGATAAAAAATGATGTAGTTTTGGGGACACCTTTTATAAATCTTTTGTTTCCTTATCTGGCAGATTGGCCTGGACTTACCTCTTTTGTAGGAGGCCAAATAACTTTCTTTGAGTTCTTAGACTCACCAAAGCAAAGATCTCTAAACCTAATTGAATCCAAAACCAAACAGATTTGTTTTCTAAAACAAGAAATCTCTTTCAAAACCCTTGAATCGCAGCTTTCGCAACCAAAGATTCAAGAAAAATAAAAAATCTTTTAAACCAAATTGAAAAATCTATTTGCTCTGATTTGCCTCATGCCTTCTGGGATAGAAAACAACACATAGTTGATCTTCCATATGAAAAGGATTTCAAAGAATCTAAAATCCCTACAAAAGCCCGTCCCATTCAAATGAATGAGCAGCTTTTGTAGCATTGTCAACAAGAAATTAATGATCTCTTGGATAAAAAATTAATCCGGCCCAGCAAAAGTCCTTGGTCTTGCTCTGCTTTTTATGTTAATAAACAAGCTGAGATAGAAAGAGGAACTCCCAGGCTTGTTATCAATTATAAACCTTTGAATCAAGCTTTACAATGGATTCGTTATCCCATCCCAAATAAAAAGGATTTGCTTAATAGGTTAAACTCGGCAAATATTTTTTCAAAATTTGATATGAAGTCGGGCTTTTGGCAAATCCAAATCACTGAATCAGATCGATATAAAACAGCTTTTACAGTTCCATTCGGGCAATATGAATGGAATGTAATGCCTTTTGGTCTGAAAAATGCCCCTTCAGAATTTCAGAAAATCATGAATGATATTTTCAATCCATACTCAAACTTTGCAATCGTTTATATTGATGATGTCTTAATTTTTTCCCAAACTCTGGATGAACATTTCAAACATGTTAAAACTTTTATGTACATCATCCAAAAAAATGGACTCGCTGTTTCTAAACCAAAAATTGTTCTTTTTCAAACAAAAATCCGATTTCTTGGTCACATTATTTTCCAAGGAACAATAACTCCTATTGAAAGATCAATTTTGTTTGCAGAAAAGTTTCCAGATTATATCCTAGATAAACCTCAGCTCCAGAGGTTCCTAGGATGTCTTAATTATGTTTCAGATTTCATCCCGAATCTGAACAATCTCCTTAAGCCCCTCCATGATAGGCTTAAGAAAAATCCCCGACCTTGGACAGACAAACATTCAGATATTATCAGATTTCTTAAAACCAAAGTTCGCAATCTTCCATGTCTTTACCTACCCGTTCCTCATGCATTCAAAATAGTAGAAACTGATGCATCAGATTTAGGATATGGTGGTATTTTAAAACAAAGACTGCATGATAAAGAAGGTATCATTGCATTTACATCCAAACACTGGAATTCTACTCAACAAAAATATTCCACAATCAAAAAAGAAATTTTAGCCATTGTTTTATGCATCACAAAATTTCAATCAGACTTACTCAATCAAAAATTTTTAGTCCGGGTTGATTGTAAATCAGCTAAAGATGTGTTACAAAATGATGTAAAAAATCTTGCATCAAAACAAATTTTTGCCAGATGGCAAGCAATTTTAAGTGTCTTTGATTTTGACATTGAGCATATCAAGAGTAACTCAAACTCTCTCCCTGATTTTCTTAAACGTGAATATTTGCAGGGAGATAATCAAGGAAAAGATGCCTAGAAAGGCAACATTAGCCTCGGTAAGAGGCAGAGGTATTCGTCTAGCCCTTCCTGGGCCGACAAAGAGATCTGGGTGAAGTACCCCGACTGGGTCATCTACCCAACAACCTTCCCCTTTAACCCAAGAGCCGACTGGGTCATCTACTCAGATCACAAAAAATGTAGTTGAGTCATCTACTCAACCCCCAAGTAGCCAAACAGCCAAACAAACAAAGGCAGACTATGCCTTCCCAATCCAAACCTTGTTGGCCTTAAAAGATGCAGGCCTTACAAAACTTCATAAAAAATCCTGGGCTGACATATGTGACAGCTCAGATGAAGATAAAATAGACCTAACCAAACTTATCTCACAAATGGCAACTCAAAAAACCATTTGCAATGATCCAAAAGGAAAAACAATTGCCCAAACCATGCCACCTCATTCAAACCAAACCCACCCTGTCAACACTCAATTAAAACAACCAACCACATACATTTCAAAAAACAAGTTTTCATCTGTCCTTCTAATGGAACCTGAGTTTTGGGACAAATCACATTTTAAAGTTATTCCAAAAGTCTTTCCACCAGGATTCCATTTTAGACCAAAAGCCCTGAATAAAACCAGACAGTTTTATGAATTCATATTAGTGGATTCAGATTCAGTCTCCATAAAACATTACAAAGATCCTAAAGATGCCACCAACATAACTCATTCAACCATTCAAATTCTAAAAGTACTCACCCCTAATCAATTCGGTAAGAACCCAAACAATACAAAAAAATTCTCTAATCCTTATGACCCGATAGGATATTCTTATTGGGATTATGTGGATGCCTGGACAAGAGTATTTTGGTTACAAAACAATCAGAACAGACATTCTTGGCTCATTTATTTCAAGAAAAATACCAATTATCAATTCCCAAATTGGTTCACCCAATGGTGGGATTACTTTGGTCCTCTACCAGAAATCTTGCCCCCACCTGCAGACGAGGGGTTCAAAATTTTCACCAAAAAATTTGACCAACAGGAAACAAGCATTCCTGCAGATCTTCAATTTTTCTCTGTTTTCTCCCTGGCCTGGGTATTCTCATGGCAGTACAGGTACGGCAAACAAGAACATCCAAAATCACCACCTATGCTTCAAAGGAATGCCTATGTAAAATGGTGGTCTCAGTTTGATGCCGCCATGGCTCATCCAGATAAAGTTCGTAATTGGTTCAAAGAACACCCCAAGTTCACCAAACCATTCGACCATGAAGAATCAGTATTCCTCAACCAGAAAGCCCAAATTGCAGCAGCCCTTGCAGGGGCCCAATCAAAAGAAACCTTAGCAAGACACCTTCAACAAATCATGCAAATGATCGAGGAAGACAAAAAATACAAAGATGATCCTACTCCCTCAGAAGAATCATCAAGTGATTACAATCAAAATGAAGATGATTGTTTTGGAATCAATCTAGGAGAAGATTAGATCTTAAGACAAATTTGCAAAAAAAAAATAAATAAATAAATAAATTGTATCAACTTGTTCTGTAGCAATAGTCCCGGTTAACATAACTGGCACTGTAGAAACAGTACTTTTCTCAACTATAAAAGGAGGCTACGCTTTCATAGTAAGGCACCCTTTTCATTTTACAAAAACATAGAGAGAAGTTAGTGAGAGATGCTCTGAGAGTTCCCCTTGTAAGCTCTCCAGCTCTTCTTCCATCTTCTCCCTTTTTTCAATACATTCAATAAAAATCTTTTATTCAGTTCTTCATTTTAGTGTTTCCATTTTTACATTTCTGCAATTGCATATACGTGCGGACTACCGCCACATCTAACTACATAACTAACTTTCTCAGTAAGTAGATGACTCAACTACATTTTTTGTGATCTGAGTAGATGACCCAGTCGGCTCTTGGGTTAAAGGGGAAGGTTGTTGGGTAGATGACCCAGTCGGGGTACTTGACCCAGATCTCTTTGTCGGCCCAGGAAGGGCTAGACGAATACCTCTGCCTCTTACCGAGGCTAATGTTGCCTTTCTAGGCATCTTTTCCTTGATTATCTCCCTGCAAATATTCACGTGTAAGAAAATCAGGGAGAGAGTTTAAGTTACCCTTGATATGCTCAATGTCAAAATCAAAGACACTTAAAATTGCTTGCCATCTGGCAAAAATTTGTTTTGATGCAAGATTTTTTACATCATTTTGTAACACATCTTTAGCTGATTTACAATCAACCCGGACTAAAAATTTTTGATTGAGTAAGTCTGATTGAAATTTTGTGATGCATAAAACAATGGCTAAAATTTCTTTTTTGATTGTGGAATATTTTTGTTGAGTAGAATTCCAGTGTTTGGATGTAAATGCAATGATACCTTCTTTATCATGCAGTCTTTGTTTTAAAATACCACCATATCCTAAATCTGATGCATCAGTTTCTACTATTTTGAATGCATGAGGAACGGGTAGGTAAAGACATGGAAGATTGCGAACTTTGGTTTTAAGAAATCTGATAATATCTGAATGTTTGTCTGTCCAAGGTGGGGGATTTTTCTTAAGCCTATCGTGGGGGCTTAAGGAGATTGTTCAGATTCGGGATGAAATCTGAAACATAATTAAGACATCCTAGGAACCTTTGGAGCTGAGGTTTATCTAGGATATAATCTGGAAACTTTTCTGCAAACAAAATTGATCTTTCAATAGGAGTTATTGTTCCTTGGAAAATAATGTGACCAAGAAATCGGATTTTTGTTTGAAAAAGAACAATTTTTGGTTTAGAAACAGCGAGTCCATTTTTTTGGATGATGTACATAAAAGTTTTAACATGTTTGAAATGTTCATCCAGAGTTTGGGAAAAAATTAAGACATCATCAATATAAACGATTGCAAAGTTTGAGTATGGATTGAAAATATCATTCATGATTTTCTGAAATTCTGAAGGGGCATTTTTCAGACCAAAAGGCATTACATTCCATTCATATTGCCCGAATGGAACTATAAAAGCTGTTTTATATCGATCTGAATCAGTGATTTGGATTTGCCAAAAGCCCGACTTCATATCAAATTTTGAAAAAATATTTGTCGAGTTTAACCTATTAAGCAAATCCTTTTTATTTGGGATGGGATAACGAATCCACTGTAAAGCTTGATTCAAAGGTTTATAATTGATAACAAGCCTGGGAGTTCCTCTTTCTATCTCAGCTTGTTTATTAACATAAAAAGTAGAGCAAGACCAAGGACTTTTGCTGGGCCGGATTAATTTTTTATCCGAGAGATCATTAATTTCTTGTTGACAATGCTGCAAAAGCTGCTCATTCATTTGAATGGGACGGGCTTTTGTAGGGATTTTAGATTCTTTGAAATCCTTTTCATAAGGAAGATCAACTATGTGTTGTTTTCTATCCCAGAAGGCATGAGGCAAATCAGAGCAAATAGATTTTTCAATTTGGTTTAAAAGATTTTTTATTTTTTCTTGAATCTTTGGTTGCGAAAGCTGCGATTCAAGGGTTTTGAAAGAGATTTCTTGTTTTAGAAAACAAATCTGTTTGGTTTTGGATTCAATTAGGTTTAGAGATCTTTGCTTTGGTGAGTCTAAGAACTCAAAGAAAGTTATTTGGCCTCCTACAAAAGAGGTAAGTCCAGGCCAATCTGCCAGATAAGGAAACAAAAGATTTATAAAAGGTGTCCCCAAAACTACATCATTTTTATCTCTTTTGAGATGATGAAATCGGTGGGAATACTGATATTTCCTTTTTCAATAAAAACATTGGTTATTTTAAAATTGATACTTAGCCTTTCACCCGTTATTGAGCTAAGGCGTTCAGTAGTTTTTTCAAAATATTTTGTGGGGACCAGACCTTCCATAATACAGTTGAATCAGCACCTGAATCAAAGAGTGCAATGGTGTCAAAAACAAAATCTTTAACGACAATTCGGACATTAACACGATGCTTCATGAAGGAGAATACATTTATTATTCTCAAAATTTGTTTTACCTCATTGTCGTTAGAAATTTTATTTTCTTGTTCCTTAGAGCACTCAGTTTGGTTTAAAAGAGAACCAAGATCCTCATCACCAGATTCTTCTTCTTGTACCAATTGTGAGAGAATAAGATGATGATCGTTTTGGTTTCTTTTGATTTCCTGGATTTCTCTCTTAAGGTTGTTAACCTCACTTTGGAGGTCCTGAATGGTTACGGGACGAATAACTTGTTTTTCTAATTTTTTGAAAATAGGTTTGACGTCATATTTGTTATTAAGGACCAAACTTTTGGGTTTTTTCTCCTTTTGTAAAGATCTTTTTAGTTTCAAAAGAAAGTCTTTCTTTTGTTCTGGATTGTCAATAGCCTCGATTGCATCAAATAAGAGATCTTGATCTTTGGATAAAACATTAATTTGCTTGATATCTGAATCGGAGGATGACTCAACATCATCAATTTGGACATTGTTGATATTATTATCAGAAGATTCTGGTCCAGAGTTATCATCTGAACTTTCAATCATAAGATTATTAATCTGATCCTCAATCTGAGGATCAAGGTTCAGATTATTAATCTTTCCTTTTAACCGACAATATTTGCTAACATGTCCTGGTTTTTTACATGTGTAACAAATAATGGGGTTTTTCTGGGGATACTTTTGAAAATTCTTTTGGAAACCTATTTCATTTTTAGGTTTTTGAAAACCCTTTTTGAATCTTCTGAAATTCTTTTCAGGGTTGGGTCTAAAGACTTTTCTGTTGGAAGGTCTTTTAGATTTCCTTGGATGACAAGCAGGAAGACCAAATTGTTCACAGAAAGTTTCCAAATCGATACGATTTTGAGTTTTCTCACGAGCAAGTTGCCTTTGGATTTTATCATCTTGACAAATCTTTAGGGCAACCTTTTGGATAAAAGAAATGAGTTGGCCATAACTTAACTCATCATAGGGTATTATCCCGTCTGGAGTTAAGCTACGAATTTCGTCCCTTACCTTATCTCCAAGTGATTTGGGGAGTCCAGCAAGGAATTTTTCTTTCCAGAAAGGTTGTTGACTGTCTTCTCTGGTATAAACCCTAGTAAGAAAGGTATCTTTATACCATCGAAAGTCAGACAAAGTTTTGCATCTAAGATTGGAAAGCAGTTCTGCAGAACGATCTTTCCAAAGAGATGGATCACCAATGAAGTGGCTTGCTATGGTAAAAATTAAGGTATTGACAGCATCGGGGATAGGTTCCCCGTCGTCACTAATGATGGGTTCGTTCTGGTCGTTGTCTTTTATGGCAGAAAAGATTGAGTGTTTTTGGTTATCGAAAAGATAGTTATCCCACCATCCCTTCAGTTGACCACTAAACCCAGAAACAATAACATTGGCTATAGCTTCTTCAGAGGTATCATGAGCTGCTTGATAGGCTGTTCCTACCATTGTCATATGCTGGAGCATACTCATGATATTATATTCCGTTTTGCCATCTATATTCCATTCATAGACATTATTGGCATTGAAGCTAACAAAACCTAGTTCTCTTTCTTCGAGAGCTAGATCTGGAGCGGATACACGATTATAACCATACGTAGAGGGTTTAGTTAAACCCTTCCACTTGGTCAGGGAGTTGCTCAAAATGGGACTGATTTTGAGGGATGATTTACCAGAATCATCACTTTGCTCAGAGCAAGATTCATTGGATTCAAGTCCGAGGGCATTAATGGCTTTAGATGAGCGTGTTTGAATACGAGAAGTAGATTCACCAGAGTTTGTAGGAGTTTCAGGGATAGTAGTAAAACGATTCAAAACTTGGTCAATCTTTTGAATAACTTCCGAATCACTAGATTGTTGTTTTAAAATGGAGGTTTTAAGACTTTGCTTAGCTTTGCTACTTATTTTGAAAAGTTTGAAAAGAGGTTTCTCAATACTTTTAGAAGTAGATGTTTCAGAAACATTTTTCAAAGAGAAAGTAGATCCTGAAGATGAAAGGTTGTCACCCAAGCATTGTAAAAATCTGTTGGTATAATTTGATTGTTCAATGAGATTTTTAATATCTTTAGGGGCGATAGCTTCATCCACATTCTTTGTTTTAAAAGGAGAGGCCATAACAGGATTATGTCCTTCCGTATTTGAGATAATAAAAGCTCCTTTTGGAGGAAATTCAGATCTAACTAAGTTCCCATCTTTGACTTTCCAAGTTGAAATAACATTTGCTGAAAAAGAAGTTTGTTTAGTTTTAAAAGGATACTCAATGTTGTTTTTTATGGAGTAAGCATGAAACCATTCAAAAAAAGGAATATACAATCTAACATCATTTAGAAATTTGTAATATTTTTCTTTGAATGATGAGATTTGAGAAGCTGTATATGTACTTAAATACCATTCTCTTTGGAGGTCATACTCTTTAGAGTTAAGGTTTTTAAGTAAGGCTTCTCTGTTTATAATAAATTCCGTGTTATTCATTTACCATTCAAAGAAGAATATGTTGGAGATTGATGGGATGGAATAGAAGATTCAACTTCATATTCCACATCACCATCATCTTCTTGGTAAACTCCTTGAGAAATGTTTGAATTGTTTTGTAATCCGGAAATATGTATTTCAGAATTGGCTGGTCTCGACATTTTTGAAAACTGAGATTGGAAAGTTACTAAAAAAGATCTTCTTGCTGAAGCAAAATCATTAGATGTTCCTGCTTCAGATCTAGAAGAAAAAGAGTTTCGTCTATCAAAGAAAATCTCTACTTTCCCTAATTCATCTTGTTTTACTTCTCGTAAAAGAGGTGCTTGTCTAGGTTGCGTTGGAATGGCTCGGTCAATTGACCATGATTGAGGGAGGTCAATTTCATCCCATCTTATGAGCCTTGGGATCATAACGTTGGCCTTTGTCATGTCTGTGACAAACAAAGTGGTCTCACGATCTTGGGACTTAAGAAGGACTCTAGAATTACAAGTGTTCATGACCTTCTATTGAATCCTATAGATTAAAGCGGCTGGAATGGAACCTTCTTTCATGTTAAGACCATGAATTCGAATGTTTAGGAAAAGAGAGTCAAGAATGTTAAGGTCTAACAGACTGACTGTCTTGTTTGGGAAACAGTTGAAGTAAACTGGAGCATGTCCAAGACTTGTTTCAACTGTTCCGATTAAGGAGTCTTGGAAGTCATTGTGTCTAATGTCTCTAAGACACATGAGGATAGAGGCATTCAAACCTTCTCGGATGAGTGGTTTGACTGCAACTTGGACACACCCTATGTGAAGATATCTGTAGTGACGGGCATGTTCTCTAACAGATTGTTTAGTCAGGAGATGGAATTCCTCACCGGAATCGGGTCCTAGAAGAATATTATTTTCAGCGGTTTTGATGATATAATCAGATTTTCTCTTGTTATCATTAGGGACATATAACTCATCTTGTGGGATTTTGGGTATTTCCCAATTGTCAATGGCTTGATTGATATCTTCGAAGCAAACTTCTTCTTCAAAGATATTGTGTTTGGGGGAGAGTTCCTCAGGACGAATAACTTTCTCAGTAAGGGGATTGGAAGAGGAATGGATCGGAGAGGAAGAAGAAGAAGAGGACGGCAATGAAAAGGAAAGGCGTCTAGAGAGAGAGCGAAAGAGTTTAGACATGATTACATAAAATCTGATATCATTGCCCTCCTTTGGTTCAGAGAGAACGTATATATTATCACTAAACTATCACTCAAATTTTTGAATCTGGGTTTGAAACTCTTTTTTTTTTTGACCCTTTAAATCTATAGCCACCAGGAGTTCTTACGTTTGGACCCTTATCACCTTTAGGGACATCATCAAGTTAGTCTTACTGCCCGAAATCCAGGGTCTTACTGCTACAGTCCCTTTGAGTGATGAGATCAAACGGCCAGTACTTCCAGATTTAAAGTGTTGTTTCATATACACAGAAATAAACAGTAAATAAGAACATGAACAGGAAAATCCCAGATCCATGAATTTCAGAGATAGTTTAATGATAATATGTAGATTCCTACTTCCCCATCAGGCTCTGATACCAGATGGCCCGAAGTGGATCAAGGAGGGAAAGGGGAAGAAGGCTAAAGTTAGTAAGAATGCAGTATGATATGCAGTATGATATGCAAGAGCAGGGAAGTAAATATGAAGTTAGATGCGGCGGTAGTCCGCACGCATATGCAAGTTAGTTATGTAGTTAAATGTGGCGGTAGTCCGCACGCATATGCAGTTGCAGAAAAATAACTATGGAAATACTAAAATGAAGAACTGAATAAAAGATTTTTATTGAATGTATTGAAAAGGGAAGAGAGGGAAGAAGAGCTGAAGAGCTTACAAGGGGAACTCTTAGAGCATCTCTCACTAACTTCTCTCTATGTTTTTGTAAAATGAAAAGGGTACCTTACTATGAAAGCGTAGCCTCCTTTTATAGATGAGAAAAGTACTGTTTCTACAGAACCGGTTATGTTAACCGGGACTATTGCTACAGAACAATTTGATACAATTTATTTTTTTGCAAATTTGTGTTAAGATCTAATCTTCTCCTAGATTGATTCCAAAACAATCATCTTCATTTTGATTGTAATCACTTGATGATTCTTCTGAGGGAGTAGGATCATCTTTGTGTTTTTTGTCTTCCTCGATCATTTGCATGATTTGTTGAAGGTGTCTTGCTAAGGTTTCCTTTGATTGGGCCCCTGCAAGGGCTGCTGCAATTTGGGCTTTCTGGTTGAGGAATACTGATTCTTCATGGTCGAATGGTTTGGTGAACTTGGGGTGTTCTTTGAACCAATTACGAACTTTATCTGGATGAGCCATGGCGGCATCAAACTGAGACCACCATTTTACATAGGCATTCCTTTGAAGCATAGGTGGTGATTTTGGATGTTCTTGTTTGCCGTACCTGTACTGCCATGAGAATACCCAGGCCAAGGAGAAAACAGAGAAAAATTGAAGATCTGCAGGAATACTTGTTTCCTGTTGGTCAAATTTTTTGGTGAAAATTTTGAACCCCTCATCTGCAGGTGGGGGCAAGATTTCTGGTAGAGGACCAAAGTAATCCCACCATTGGGTGAACCAATTTGGGAATTGATAATTGGTATTTTTCTTGAAATAAATGAGCCAAGAATGTCTGTTCTGATTGTTTTGTAACCAAAATACTCTTGTCCAGGCATCCACATAATCCCAATAAGAATATCCTATCGGGTCATAAGGATTAGAGAATTTTTTTGTATTTTTTGGGTTCTTACCGAATTGATTAGGGGTGAGTACTTTTAGAATTTGAATTGTTGAATGAGTTATGTTGGTGGCATCTTTAGGATCTTTGTAATGTTTTATTGAGACTGAATCTGAATCCACTAATATGAATTCATAAAACTGTCTGGTTTTATTCAGTGCTGTTGGTCTAAAATGGAATCCTGGTGGAAAGACTTTTGGAATAACTTTAAAAGGTGATTTTTCCCAAAACTCAGGTTCCATTAGAAGGACAGATGAGAACTTGCTTTTTGAAATGTATGTGGTTGGTTGTTTTAATTGAGTGTTGACAGGGTGGGTTTGGTTTGACTGAGGTGGCATGGTTTGGGCAATTATTTTTCCTTTTGGATAATTGCAAATGGTTTTTTGAGTTGCCATTTGTGAGATAAGTTTGGTTAGGTCTATTTCATCTTCATCTGAGCTGTCACATATGTCAGCCCAGGATTTTTTATGAAGTTTTGTAAGGCCTGCATCTTGTAAGGCCAACAAGGTTTGGATTGGGAAGGCATAGTCTGCCTTTGTTTGTTTGGCTGTTTGGCTACTTGGGGGTTGAGTAGATGACTCAACTACATTTTTTGTGATCTGAGTAGATGACCCAGTCGGCTCTTGGGTTAAAGGGGAAGGTTGTTGGGTAGATGACCCAGTCGGGGTACTTGACCCAGATTTCTTTGTCGGCCCAGGAAGGGCTAGACGAATACCTCTGCCTCTTACCGAGGCTAATGTTGCCTTTCTAGGCATTTTTTCCTTGATTATCTCCCTGCAAATATTCACGTGTAAGAAAATCAGGGAGAGAGTTTGAGTTACCCTTGATATGCTCAATGTCAAAATCAAAGACACTTAAAATTGCTTGCCATCTGGCAAAAATTTGTTTTGATGCAAGATTTTTTACATCATTTTGTAACACATCTTTAGCTGATTTACAATCAACCCGGACTAAAAATTTTTGATTGAGTAAGTCTGATTGAAATTTTGTGATGCATAAAACAATGGCTAAAATTTCTTTTTTGATTGTGGAATATTTTTGTTGAGTAGAATTCCAGTGTTTGGATGTAAATGCAATGATACCTTCCTTATCATGCAGTCTTTGTTTTAAAATACCACCATATCCTAAATCTGATGCATCAGTTTCTACTATTTTGAATGCATGAGGAACGGGTAGGTAAAGACATGGAAGATTGCGAACTTTGGTTTTAAGAAATCTGATAATATCTGAATGTTTGTCTGTCCAAGGTGGGGGATTTTTCTTAAGCCTATCATGGAGGGGCTTAAGGAGATTGTTCAGATTCGGGATGAAATCTGAAACATAATTAAGACATCCTAGGAACCTCTGGAGCTGAGGTTTATCGAGGATATAATCCGGAAACTTTTCTGCAAACAAAATTGATCTTTCAATAGGAGTTATTGTTCCTTGGAAAATAATGTGACCAAGAAATCGGATTTTTGTTTGAAAAAGAACAATTTTTGGTTTAGAAACAGTGAGTCCATTTTTTTGGATGATGTACATAAAAGTTTTAACATGTTTGAAATGTTCATCCAGAGTTTGGGAAAAAATTAAGACATCATCAATATAAACGATTGCAAAGTTTGAGTATGGATTGAAAATATCATTCATGATTTTCTGAAATTCTGAAGGGGCATTTTTCAGACCAAAAGGCATCACATTCCATTCATATTGCCCGAATGGAACTGTAAAAGCTGTTTTATATCGATCTGATTCAGTGATTTGGATTTGCCAAAAGCCCGACTTCATATCAAATTTTTAAAAAATATTTGGCGAGTTTAACCTATTAAGCAAATCCTTTTTATTTGGGATGGGATAACGAATCCACTGTAAAGCTTGATTCATAGGTTTATAATTGATAACAAGCCTGGGAGTTCCTCTTTCTATCTCAGCTTGTTTATTAACATAAAAAGCAGAGCAAGACCAAGGACTTTTGCTGGGCCGGATAAATCTTTTATCCAAGAGATCATTAATTTCTTGTTGACAATGCTGCAAAAGCTGCTCATTCATTTGAATGGGACGGGCTTTTGTAGGGATTTTAGATTCTTTGAAATCCTTTTCATATGGAAGATCAACTATGTGTTGTTTTCTATCCCAGAAGGCATGAGGCAAATCAGAGCAAATAGATTTTTCAATTTGGTTTAAAAGATTTTTTATTTTTTCTTGAATCTTTGGTTGCGAAAGCTGCGATTCAAGGGTTTTGAAAGAGATTTCTTGTTTTAGAAAACAAATCTGTTTGGTTTTGGATTCAATTAGGTTTAGAGATCTTTGCTTTGGTGAGTCTAAGAACTCAAAGAAAGTTATTTGTCCTCCTACAAAAGAGGTAAGTCCAGGCCAATCTGCCAGATAAGGAAACAAAAGATTTATAAAAGGTGTCCCCAAAACTACATCATTTTTTATCTCTTTTGAGATGATGAAATCGGTGGGAATACTGATATTTCCTTTTTCAATAAAAACATTGGTTATTTTAAAACTGATACTTAGCCTTTCACCCGTTATTGAGCTAAGGCGTTCAGTAGTTTTTTCAAAGTATTTTGTGGGGACCAGACCTTCCATAATACAGTTTGAATCAGCACCTGAATCAAAGAGTGCAATGGTGTCAAAAACAAAATCTTTAACGATAATTCGGACATTAACACGATGCTTCATGAAGGAGAATACATTTATTATTCTCAAAATTTGTTTTACCTCATTGTCGTTAGAAATTTTATTTTCTTGTTCCTTAGAGCACTCAGTTTGGTTTAAAAGAGAACCAAGATCCTCATCACCAGATTCTTCTTCTTGTACCAATTGTGAGAGAATAAGATGATGATCGTTTTGGTTTCTTTTGATTTACTGGATTTCTCTCTTAAGGTTGTTAACCTCACTTTGGAGGTCCTGAATGGTTACGGGACGAATAACTTGTTTTTCTAATTTTTTAAAAATAGGTTTGACGTCATATTTGTTATTAAGGACCAAACTTTTGGGTTTTTTTTTCTTTTTGTAAAGATCTTTTTAGTTTCAAAAGAAAGTCTTTCTTTTGTTCTGGATTGTCAATAGCCTCGATTGCATCAAATAAGAGATCTTGATCTTTGGATAAAACATTAATTTGCTTGATATCTGAATCGGAGGATGACTCAACATCATCAACTTGGACATTGTTGATATTATTATCAGAAGATTCTGGTCTAGAGTTATCATCTGAACTTTCAATCATAAGATTATTAATCAGATCCTCAATCTGAGGATCAAGGTTCAGATTATTAATCTTTCCTTTTAACCGACAATATTTGCTAACATGTCCAGGTTTTTTACATGTGTAACAAATAATGGGGTTTTTCTGGGGATACTTTTGAAAATTCTTTTGGAAACCTGTTTCATTTTTAGGTTTTTGAAAACCCTTTTTGAATCTTCTGAAATTCTTTTCAGGGTTGGGTTTAAAGACTTTTCTGTTGGAAGGTCTTTTAGATTTCCTTGGATGACAAGCAGGAAGACCAAATTGTTCACAGAAAGTTCCCAAATCGATACGATTTTGAGTTTTCTCACAAGCAAGTTGCCTTTGGATTTTATCATCTTGACAAATCTTTAGGGCAACCTTTTGGATAAAAGAAATGAGTTGGCCATAACTTAACTCATCATAGGGTATTATCCCGTCTGGAGTTAAGCTACGAATTTTGTCCCTTACCTTATCTCCAAGTGATTTGCGGAGTCCAGCAAGGAATTTTTCTTTCCAGAAAGGTTGTTGACTGTCTTCTCTGGTATAAACCCTAGTAAGAAAGGTATCTTTATACCATCGAAAGTCAGACAAAGTTTTGCATCTAGGATTGGAAAGCAGTTCCGCAGAACGGTCTTTCCAAAGAGATGGATCACCAATGAAGTGGCTTGCTATGGTAAAAATTAAGGTATTGACAGCATCGGGGATAGGTTCCCCGTCGTCACTAATGATGGGTTCGTTCTGGTCGTTGACTTTTATGGCAGAAAAGATTGAGTGTTTTTGGTTATCGGAAAGATAGTTATCCCACCATCCCTTCAGTTGACCACTAAACCCAGAAACAATAACATTGGCTATAGCTTCTTCAGAGGTATCATGAGCTGCTTGATAGGCTGTTCCAACCGTTGTCATATGCTGGAGCATACTCATGATATTATATTCCGTTTTGCCATCTATATTCCATTCATAGACATTATTGGCATTGAAGCTAACAAAACCTAGTTCTCTTTCTTCGAGAGCTAGATCTGGAGCGGATACACGATTATAACCATACGTAGAGGGTTTAGTTAAACCCTTCCACTTGGTCAGGGAGTTGCTCAAAATGGGACTGATTTTGAGGGATGATTTACCAGAATCATCACTTTGCTCAGAGCAAGATTCATTGGATTCAAGTCCGAGGGCATTAATGGCTTTAGATGAGCGTGTTTGAATACGAGAAGTAGATTTACCAGAGTTTGTAGGAGTTTCAGGGATAGTAGTAAAACGATTCAAAAGTTGGTCAATCTTTTGAATAACCTCCGAATCACTAGATTGTTGTTTTAAAATGGAGGTTTTAAGACTTTGCTTAGCTTTGCTACTTATTTTGAAAGGTTTAAAAAGAGGTTTCTCAATACTTTTAGAAGTAGATGTTTCAGAAACATTTTTCAAAGAGAAAGTAGATCCTGAAGATGAAAGGTTGTCACCCAAGCATTGTAAAAATCTGTTGGTATAATTTGATTGTTCAATGAGATTTTTAATATCTTTAGGGGCGACAGCTTCATCCACATTCTTTGTTTTAAAAGGAGAGGCCATAACAGGATTATGTCCTTCCGTATTTGAGATAATAAAAGCTCCTTTTGGAGGAAATTCAGATCTAACTAAGTTCCCATCTTTGACTTTCCAAGTTGAAATAACATTTGCTGAAAAAGAAGTTTGTTTAGTTTTAAAAGGATACTCAATGTTGTTTTTTATGGAGTAAGCATGAAACCATTCAAAAAAAGGAATATGCAATCTAACATCATTTAGAAATTTGTAATATTTTTCTTTGAATGATGAGATTTGAGAAGCTGTATATGTACTTAAATACCATTCTCTTTGGAGGTCATACTCTTTAGAGTTAAGGTTTTTAAGTAAGGCTTCTCTGTTTATAATAAATTCCGTGTTATTCATTTACCATTCAAAGAAGAATATGTTGGAGATTGATGGGATGGAATAGAAGATTCAACTTCATATTCCACATCACCATCATCTTCTTGGTAAACTCCTTGAGAAATGTTTGAATTGTTTTGTAATCCGGAAATATGTATTTCAGAATTGGCTGGTCTCGACATTTTTGAAAACTGAGATTGGAAAGTTACTGAAAAAGATCTTCTTGCTGAAGCAAAATCATTAGATGTTCCTGCTTTAGATCTAGAAGAAAAAGAGTTTCGTCTATCAAAGAAAATCTCTACTTTCCCTGATTCATCTTGTTTTACTTCTCGTAAAAGAGGTGCTTGTCTAGGTTGCGTTGGAATGGCTCGGTCAATTGACCATGATTGAGGGAGGTCAATTTCATCCCATCTTATGAGCCTTGGGATCATAACGTTGGCCTTTGTCATCTCTGTGACAAACAAAGTGGTCTCACGATCTTGGGACTTAAGAAGGACTCTAGAATTACAAGTGTTCATGACCTTCTATTGAATCCTATAGATTAAAGCGGCTGGAATGGAACCTTCTTTCATGTTAAGACCATGAATTCGAATGTTTAGGAAAAGAGAGTCAAGAATGTTAAGGTCTAACAGACTGACTGTCTTGTTTGGGAAACAGTTGAAGTAAACTGGAGCATGTCCAAGACTTGTTTCAACTGTTCCGATTAAGGAGTCTTGGAAGTCATTGTGTCTAATGTCTCTAAGACACATGAGGATAGAGGCATTCAAACCTTCTCGGATGAGTGGTTTGACTGCAACTTGGACACACCCTATGTGAAGATATCTGTAGTGACGGGCATGTTCTCTAACAGATTGTTTAGTCAGGAGATGGAATTCCTCACCGGAATCGGGTCCTAGAGGAATATTATTTTCAGCGGTTTTGATGATATAATCAGATTTTCTCTTGTTATCATCAGGGACATATAACTCATCTTGTGGGATTTTGGATATTTCCCAATTGTCAATGGCTTGATTGATATCTTCGAAGCAAACTTCTTCTTCAAAGATATTGTGTTTGGGGGAAAGTTCCTCAGGACGAGTAACTTTCTCAGTAAGGGGATTGGAAGAGGAATGGATCGGAGAGGAAGAAGAAGAAGAGGACGGTGAAGAAAAGGAAAGGCGTCTAGAGAGAGAGCGAAAGAGTTTAGACATGATTACATAAAATCTGATATCATTGCCCTCCTTTGGTTCAGAGAGAACGTATATATTATCACTAAACTATCACTCAAATTTTTGAATCTGGGTTTGTAACTCTTTTTTTTTTAATTAATGACCCTTTAAATCTATAGCCACCAGGAGTTCTTACGTTTGGACCCTTATCACCTTTAGGGACATCATCAAGTTAGTCTTACTGCCCGAAATCCAGGGTCTTACTGCTACAGTCCCTTTGAGTGATGAGATCAAACGGCCTGTACTTCCAGATTTAAAGTGTTGTTTCATATACACAGAAATAAACAGTAAATAAGAACATGAACAGGAAAATCCCAGATCCATGAATTTCAGAGATAGTTTAATGATAATATGTAGATTCCTACTTCCCCATCGGGCTCTGATACCAGATGGCCCTGAGTGGATCAAGGAGGGAAAGGGGAAGAAGGCTGAAAGGTAAGCGTCAGTATGAATGCAGTATGATATGCAATAGCAAGGAAGTAAATATGAAGTTAGATGCGGTGGTAGTCCGCACGCATATGCAAGTTAGTTATGTAGTTAGATGTGGCGGTAGTCCGCACGCATATGCAATTGCAGAAAGGTAAAAATGGAAACACTAAAATGAAGAACTGAATAAAAGATTTTTATTGAATGTATTGAAAAAAGGGAGAAGATGGAAGAAGAGCTGGAGAGCATACAAGGGGAACTCTCAGAGCATCTCTCACTAACTTCTCTCTATGTTTTTGTAAAATGAAAAGGGTGCCTTACTATGAAAGCGTAGCCTCCTTTTATAGTTGAGAAAAGTACTGTTTCTACAGTGCCGGTTATGTTAACCGGGACTATTGCTACAGAACAAGTTGATACAATTTATTTTATTTTTTATTTTTTTTTTGCAAATTTGTCTTAAGATCTAATCTTCTCCTAGATTGATTCCAAAACAATCATCTTCATTTTGATTGTAATCACTTGATGATTCTTCTGAGGGAGTAGGATCATCTGTGTTTTTTGTCTTCCTCGATCATTTGCATGATTTGTTGAAGGTGTCTTGCTAAGGTTTCTTTTGATTGGGCCCCTGCAAGGGCTGCTGCAATTTGGGCTTTCTGGTTGAGGAATACTGATTCTTCATGGTCGAATGGTTTGGTGAACTTGGGGTGTTCTTTGAACCAATTACGAACTTTATCTGGATGAGCCATGGCGGCATCAAACTGAGACCACCATTTTACATAGGCATTCCTTTGAAGCATAGGTGGTGATTTTGGATGTTCTTGTTTGCCGTACCTGTACTGCCATGAGAATACCCAGGCCAGGGAGAAAACAGAGAAAAATTGAAGATCTGCAGGAATGCTTGTTTCCTGTTGGTCAAATTTTGTGGTGAAAATTTTGAACCCCTCGTCTGCAGGTGGGGGCAAGATTTTTGGTAGAGGACCAAAGTAATCCCACCATTGGGTGAACCAATTTGGGAATTGATAATTGGTATTTTTCTTGAAATAAATGAGCCAAGAATGTCTGTTCTGATTGTTTTGTAACCAAAATACTCTTGTCCAGGCATCCACATAATCCCAATAAGAATATCCTATCGGGTCATAAGGATTAGAGAATTTTTTTGTATTGTTTGGGTTCTTACCGAATTGATTAGGGGTGAGTACTTTTAGAATTTGAATGGTTGAATGAGTTATGTTGGTGGCATCTTTAGGATCTTTGTAATGTTTTATGGAGACTGAATCTGAATCCACTAATATGAATTCATAAAACTGTCTGGTTTTATTCAAGGCTGTTGGTCTAAAATGGAATCCTGGTGGAAAGACTTTTGGAATAACTTTAAAAGGTGATTTTTCCCAAAACTCAGGTTCCATTAGAAGGACAGATGAAAACTTGTTTTTTGAAATGTATGTGGTTGGTTGTTTTAATTGAGTGTTGACAGGATGGGTTTGGTTTGAATGAGGTGGCATGGTTTGGGCAATTGTTTTTCCTTTTGGATCATTGCAAATGATTTTTTGAGTTGTCATTTGTGAGATAAGTTTGGTTAGGTCTATTTCATCTTCATCTGAGCTGTCACATATGTCAGCCCAGGATTTTTTATGAAGTTTTGTAAGGCCTGCATCTTGTAAGGCCAACAAGGTTTGGATTGGGAAGGCATAGTCTGCCTTTGTTTGTTTGGCTGTTTGGCTACTTGGGGGTTGAGTAGATGACTCAACTACATTTTTTGTGATCTGAGTAGATGACCCAGTCGGCTCTTGGGTTAAAGGGGAAGGTTGTTGGGTAGATGACCCAGTCGGGGTACTTGACCCAGATCTCTTTGTCGGCCCAGGAAGGGCTAGACGAATACCTCTGCCTCTTACCGAGGCTAATGTTGCCTTTCTAGGCATCTTTTCCTTGATTATCTCCCTGCAAATATTCACGTGTAAGAAAATCAGGGAGAGAGTTTGAGTTACCCTTGATATGCTCAATGTCAAAATCAAAGACACTTAAAATTGCTTGCCATCTGGCAAAAATTTGTTTTGATGCAAGATTTTTTACATCATTTTGTAACACATCATTAGCTGATTTACAATCAACCCGGACTAAAAATTTTTGATTGAGTAAGTCTGATTGAAATTTTGTGATGCATAAAACAATGGCAAAAATTTCTTTTTTGATTGTGGAATATTTTTGTTGAGTAGAATTCCAGTGTTTGGATGTAAATGCAATGATACCTTCTTTATCATGCAGTCTTTGTTTTAAAATACCACCATATCCTAAATCTGATGCATCAGTTTCTACTATTTTGAATGCATGAGGAACGGGTAGGTAAAGACATGGAAGATTGCGAACTTTGGTGTTAAGAAATCTGATAATATCTGAATGTTTGTCTGTCCAAGGTGGGGGATTTTTCTTAAGCCTATCATGGAGGGGCTTAAGGAGATTGTTCAGATTCGGGATGAAATCTGAAACATAATTAAGACATCCTAGGAACCTCTGGAGCTGAGGTTTATCTAGGATATAATCTGGAAACTTTTCTGCAAACAAAATTGATCTTTCAATAGGAGTTATTGTTCCTTGGAAAATAATGTGACCAAGAAATCGGATTTTTGTTTGAAAAAGAACAATTTTTGGTTTAGAAACAGCGAGTCCATTTTTTTGGATGATGTACATAAAAGTTTTAACATGTTTGAAATGTTCATCCAGAGTTTGGAAAAAAATTAAGACATCATCAATATAAACGATTGCAAAGTTTGAGTATGGATTGAAAATATCATTCATGATTTTCTGAAATTCTGAAGGGGCATTTTTCAGACCAAAAGGCTTTACATTCCATTCATATTTCCCGAATGGAACTGTAAAAGCTGTTTTATATCGATCTGATTCAGTGATTTGGATTTGCCAAAAGCCCGACTTCATATCAAATTTTGAAAAAATATTTGCCGAGTTTAACCTATTAAGCAAATCCTTTTTATTTGGGATGGGATAACGAATCCATTGTAAAGCTTGATTCAAAGGTTTATAATTGATAACAAGCCTGGGAGTTCCTCTTTCTATCTCAGCTTGTTTATTAACATAAAAAGCAGAGCAAGACCAAGGACTTTTGCTGGGCCGGATTAATTTTTTATCCAAGAGATCATTAATTTCTTGTTGACAATGCTGCAAAAGCTGCTCATTCATTTGAATGGGACGGGCTTTTGTAGGGATTTTAGATTCTTTGAAATCCTTTTATATGGAAGATCAACTATGTGTTGTTTTCTATCCCAGAAGGCAAGAGGCAAATCAGAGCAAATAGATTTTTCAATTTGGTTTAAAAGATTTTTTATTTTTTCTTGAATCTTTGGTTGCGAAAGCTGTGATTCAAGGGTTTTGAAAGGGATTTCTTGTTTTAGAAAACAAATCTGTTTGGTTTTGGATTCAATTAGGTTTAGAGATCTTTGCTTTGGTGAGTCTAAGAACTCAAAGAAAGTTATTTGGCCTCCTACAAAAGAGGTAAGTCCAGGCCAATCTGCCAGATAAGGAAACAAAAGATTTATAAAAGGTGTCCCCAAAACTACATCATTTTTTATCTCTTTTGAGATGATGAAATCGGTGGGAATACTGATATTTCCTTTTTCAATAAAAACATTGGTTATTTTAAAATTGATACTTAGCCTTTCACCCGTTATTGAGCTAAGGCGTTCAGTAGTTTTTTCAAAATATTTTGTGGGGACCAGACCTTCCATAATACAGTTTGAATCAGCACCTGAATCAAAGAGTGCAATGGTGTCAAAAACAAAATCTTTAACGACAATTCGGACACTAACACGATGCTTCATGAAGGAGAATACATTTATTATTCTCAAAATTTGTTTTACCTCATTGTCATTAGAAATTTTATTTTCTTGTTCCTTAGAGCACTCAGTTTGGTTTAAAAGAGAACCAAGATCCTCATCACCAGATTCTTCTTCTTGTACCAATTGTGAGAGAATAAGATGATGATCGTTTTGGTTTCTTTTGATTTCCTGGATTTCTCTCTTAAGGTTGTTAACCTCACTTTGGAGGTCCTGAATGGTTACGGGACGAATAACTTGTTTTTCTAATTTTTTGAAAATAGGTTTGACGTCATATTTGTTATTAAGGACCAAACTTTTGGGTTTTTTCTCCTTTTGTAAAGATCTTTTTAGTTTCAAAAGAAAGTCTTTCTTTTGTTCTGGATTGTCAATAGCCTCGATTGCATCAAATAAGAGATCTTGATCTTTGGATAAAACATTAATTTGCTTGATATCTGAATCGGAGGATGACTCAACATCATCAATTTGGACATTGTTGATATTATTATCAGAAGATTCTGGTCCAGAGTTATCATCTGAACTTTCAATCATAAGATTATTAATCTGATCCTCAATCTGAGGATCAAGGTTCAGATTATTAATCTTTCCTTTTAACCGACAATATTTGCTAACATGTCCTGGTTTTTTACATGTGTAACAAATAATGGGGTTTTTCTAGGGATACTTTTGAAAATTCTTTTGGAAACCTGTTTCATTTTTAGGTTTTTGAAAACCCTTTTTGAATCTTCTGAAATTCTTTTCAGGGTTGGGTTTAAAGACTTTTCTGTTGGAAGGTCTTTTAGATTTCCTTGGATGACAAGCAGGAAGACCAAATTGTTCACAGAAAGTTCCCAAATCGATACGATTTTGAGTTTTCTCACGAGCAAGTTGCCTTTGGATTTTATCATCTTGACAAATCTTTAGGGCAACCTTTTGGATAAAAGAAATGAGTTGGCCATAACTTAACTCATCATAGGGTATTATCCCGTCTGGAGTTAAGCTACGAATTTTGTCCCTTACCTTATCTCCAAGTGATTTGGGGAGTCCAGCAAGGAATTTTTCTTTCCAGAAAGGTTGTTGACTGTCTTCTCTGGTATAAACCCTAGTAAGAAAGGTATCTTTATACCATCGAAAGTCAGACAAAGTTTTGCATCTAAGATTGGAAAGCAGTTCCGCAGAACGATCTTTCCAAAGAGATGGATCACCAATGAAGTGGCTTGCTATGGTAAAAATTAAGGTATTGACAGCATCGGGGATAGGTTCCCCGTCGTCACTAATGATGGGTTCGTTCTGGTCGTTGACTTTTATGGCAGAAAAGACTGAGTATTTTTGGTTATCGGAAAGATAGTTATCCCACCATCCCTTCAGTTGACCACTAAACCCAGAAACAATAACATTGGCTATAGCTTCTTCAGAGGTATCATGAGCTGCTTGATAGGCTGTTCCTACCATTGTCATATGCTGGAGCATACTCATGATATTATATTCCGTTTTGCCATCTATATTCCATTCATAGACATTATTGGCATTAAAGCTAACAAAACCTAGTTCTCTTTCTTCGAGAGCTAGATCTGGAGCGGATACACGATTATAACCATACGTAGAGGGTTTAGTTAAACCCTTCCACTTGGTCAGGGAGTTGCTCAAAATGGGACTGATTTTGAGGGATGATTTACCAGAATCATCACTTTGCTCAGAGCAAGATTCATTGGATTCAAGTCCGAGGGCATTAATGGCTTTAGATGAGCGTGTTTGAATACGAGAAGTAGATTCACCAGAGTTTGTAGGAGTTTCAGGGATAGTAGTAAAACGATTCAAAAGTTGGTCAATCTTTTGAATAACCTCCGAATCACTAGATTGTTGTTTTAAAATGGAGGTTTTAAGACTTTGCTTAGCTTTGCTACTTATTTTGAAAGGTTTAAAAAGAGGTTTCTCAATACTTTTAGAAGTAGATGTTTCAGAAACATTTTTCAAAGAGAAAGTAGATCCTGAAGATGAAAGGTTGTCACCCAAGCATTGTAAAAATCTGTTGGTATAATTTGATTGTTCAATGAGATTTTTAATATCTTTAGGGGCGACAGCTTCATCCACATTCTTTGTTTTAAAAGGAGAGGCCATAACAGGATTATGTCCTTCCGTATTTGAGATAATAAAAGCTCCTTTTGGAGGAAATTCAGATCTAACTAAGTTCCCATCTTTGACTTTCCAAGTTGAAATAACATTTGCTGAAAAAGAAGTTTGTTTAGTTTTAAAAGGATACTCAATGTTGTTTTTTATGGAGTAAGCATGAAACCATTCAAAAAAAGGAATATGCAATCTAACATCATTTAGAAATTTGTAATATTTTTCTTTGAATGATGAGATTTGAGAAGCTGTATATGTACTTAAATACCATTCTCTTTGGAGGTCATACTCTTTAGAGTTAAGGTTTTTAAGTAAGGCTTCTCTGTTTATAATAAATTCCGTGTTATTCATTTACCATTCAAAGAAGAATATGTTGGAGATTGATGGGATGGAATAGAAGATTCAACTTCATATTCCACATCACCATCATCTTCTTGGTAAACTCCTTGAGAAATGTTTGAATTATTTTGTAATCCGGAAATATGTATTTCAGAATTGGCTGGTCTCGACATTTTTGAAAACTGAGATTGGGAAGTTACTGAAAAAGATCTTCTTGCTGAAGCAAAATCATTAGATGTTCCTGCTTCAGATCTAGAAGAAAAAGAGTTTCATCTATCAAAGAAAATCTCTACTTTCCCTGATTCATCTTGTTTTACTTCTCGTAAAAGAGGTGCTTGTCTAGGTTGCGTTGGAATGGCTCGGTCAATTGACCATGATTGAGGGAGGTCAATTTCATCCCATCTTATGAGCCTTGGGATCATAACGTTGGCCTTTGTCATGTCTGTGACAAACAAAGTGGTCTCACGATCTTGGGACTTAAGAAGGACTCTAGAATTACAAGTGTTCATGACCTTGTATTGAATCCTATTGATTAAAGCGGCTGGAATGGAACCTTCTTTCATGTTAAGACCATGAATTCGAATGTTTCGGAAAAGAGAGTCAAGAATGTTAAGGTCTAACAGACTGACTGTCTTGTTTGGGAAACAGTTGAAGTAAACTGGACCATGTCCAAGACTTGTTTCAACTGTTCCGATTAAGGAGTCTTGGAAGTCATTGTGTCTAATGTCTCTAAGACATATGAGGATAGAGGCATTCAAACCTTCTCGGATGAGTGGTTTGACTGCAACTTGGACACACCCTATGTGAAGATATCTGTAGTGACGGGCATGTTCTCTAACAGATTGTTTAGTCAGGAGATGGAATTCCTCACCGGAATCGGGTCCTAGAGGAATATTATTTTCAGCGGTTTTGATGATATAATCAGATTTTCTCTTGTTATCATCAGGGACATATAACTCATCTTGTGGGATTTTGGGTATTTCCCAATTGTCAATGGCTTGATTGATATCTTCGAAGCAAACTTCTTCTTCAAAGATATTGTGTTTGGGGGAGAGTTCCTCAGGACGAATAACTTTCTCAGTAAGGGGATTGGAAGAGGAATGGATCGGAGAGGAAGAAGAAGAAGAGGACGGCGAAGAAAAGGAAAGGCGTCTAGAGAGAGAGTGAAAGAGTTTAGACATGATTACATAAAATCTGATATCATTGCCCTCCTTTGGTTCAGAGAGAAAGTATGTATTATCACTAAACTATCACTCAAATTTTTGAATCTGGGTTTGAAACTCTTTTTTTTTTTGACCCTTTAAATCTATAGCCACCAGGAGTTCTTACGTTTGGACCCTTATCACCTTTAGGGACATCATCAAGTTAGTCTTACTGCCCGAAATCCAGGGTCTTACTGCTACAGTCCCTTTGAGTGATGAGATCAAACGGCCTGTACTTCCAGATTTAAAGTGTTGTTTCATATACACAGAAATAAACAGTAAATAAGAACATGAACAGGAAAATCCCAGATCCATGAATTTCAGAGATAGTTTAATGATAATATGTAGATTCCTACTTCCCCATCGGGCTCTGATACCAGATGGCCCTGAGTGGATCAAGGAGGGAAAGGGGAAGAAGGCTGAAAGGTAAGCGTCAGTATGAATGCAGTATGATATGCAATAGTAAGGAAGTAAATATGAAGTTAGATGCGGCGGTAGTCCGCACGCATATGCAAGTTAGTTATGTAGTTAGATGTGGCGGTAGTCCGCACGCATATGCAATTTCAGAAATGTAAAAATGGAAACACTAAAATGAAGAACTGAATAAAAGATTTTTATTGAATGTATTGAAAAAAGGGAGAAGATGGAAGAAGAGCTGGAGAGCTTACAAGGGGAACTCTCAGAGCATCTCTCACTAACTTCTCTCTATGTTTTTGTAAAATGAAAAGGGTGCCTTACTATGAAAGCGTAGCCTCCTTTTATAGTTGAGAAAAGTATTGTTTCTACAGTGCCGGTTATGTTAACCGGGACTATTGCTACAGAACAAGTTGATACAATTTATTTTTTATTTTTTATTTTTTTTTTGCAAATTTGTCTTAAGATCTAATCTTCTCCTAGATTGATTCCAAAACAATCATCTTCATTTTGATTGTAATCACTTGATGATTCTTCTGAGGGAGTAGGATCATCTTTGTGTTTTTTGTCTTCCTCGATCATTTGCATGATTTGTTGAAGGTGTCTTGCTAAGGTTTCTTTTGATTGGGCCCCTGCAAGGGCTGCTGCAATTTGGGCTTTCTGGTTGAGGAATACTGATTTTTCATGGTCGAATGGTTTGGTGAACTTGGGGTGTTCTTTGAACCAATTACGAACTTTATCTGGATGAGCCATGGCGGCATCAAACTGAGACCACCATTTTACATAGGCATTCCTTTGAAGCATAGGTGGTGATTTTGGATGTTCTTGTTTGCCGTACCTGTACTGCCATGAGAATACCCAGGCCAGGGAGAAAACAGAGAAAAATTGAAGATCTGCAGGAATGCTTGTTTCCTGTTGGTCAAATTTTTTGGTGAAAATTTTGAACCCCTCGTCTGCAGGTGGGGGCAAGATTTCTGGTAGAGGACCAAAGTAATCCCACCATTGGGTGAACCAATTTGGGAATTGATAATTGGTATTTTTCTTGAAATAAATGAGCCAAGAATGTCTGTTCTGATTGTTTTGTAACCAAAATACTCTTGTCCAGGCATCCACATAATCCCAATAAGAATATCCTATCGAGTCATAAGGATTAGAGAATTTTTTTGTATTGTTTGGGTTCTTACCGAATTGATTAGGGGTGAGTACTTTTAGAATTTGAATGGTTGAATGAGTTATGTTGGTGGCATCTTTAGGATCTTTGTAATGTTTTATAGAGACTGAATACTGAATCTGAATCCACTAATATGAATTCATAAAACTGTCTGGTTTTATTCAGGGCTGTTGGTCTAAAATGGAATCCTGGTGGAAAGACTTTTGGAATAACTTTAAAAGGTGATTTTTCCCAAAACTCAGGTTCCATTAGAAGGACAGATGAAAACTTGTTTTTTGAAATGTATGTGGTTGGTTGTTTTAATTGAGTGTTGACAGGGTGGGTTTGGTTTGAATGAGGTGGCATGGTTTGGGCAATTGTTTTTCCTTTTGGATCATTGCAAATGGTTTTTTTAGTTGCCATTTGTGAGATAAGTTTGGTTAGGTCTATTTCATCTTCATCTGAGCTGTCACATATGTCAGCCCAGGATTTTTTATGAAGTTTTGTAAGGCCTGCATCTTGTAAGGCCAACAAGGTTTGGATTGGGAAGGCATAGTCTGCCTTTGTTTGTTTGGCTGTTTGGCTACTTGGGGGTTGAGTAGATGACTCAACTACATTTTTTGTGATCTGAGTAGATGACCCAGTTGGCTCTTGGGTTAAAGGGGAAGGTTGTTGGGTAGTTGACCCAGTCGGGGTACTTGACCCAGATCTCTTTGTCGGCCCAGGAAGGGCTAGACGAATACCTCTGCCTCTTACCGAGGCTAATGTTGCCTTTCTAGGCATCTTTTCCTTGATTATCTCCCTGCAAATATTCACGTGTAAGAAAATCAGGGAGAGAGTTTGAGTTACCCTTGATATGCTCAATGTCAAAATCAAAGACACTTAAAATTGCTTGCCATCTGGCAAAAATTTGTTTTGATGCAAGATTTTTTACATCATTTTGTAACACATCTTTAGCTGATTTACAATCAACCCGGACTAAAAATTTTTGATTGAGTAAGTCTAATTGAAATTTTGTGATGCATAAAACAATGGCTAAAATTTCTTTTTTGATTGTGGAATATTTTTGTTGAGTAGAATTCCAGTGTTTGGATGTAAATGCAATGATACCTTCTTTATCATGCAGTCTTTGTTTTAAAATACCACCATATCCTAAATTTGATGCATCAGTTTCTACTATTTTGAATGCATGAGGAACGGGTAGGTAAAGACATGGAAGATTGCGAACTTTGGTTTTAAGAAATCTGATAATATCTGAATGTTTGTCTGTCCAAGGTGGGGGATTTTTCTTAAGCCTATCATGGAGGGGCTTAAGAAGATTGTTCAGATTCGGGATGAAATCTGAAACATAATTAAGACATCCTAGGAACCTCTGGAGCTGAGGTTTATCTAGGATATAATCTGGAAACTTTTCTGCAAACAAAATTGATCTTTCAATAGGAGTTATTGTTCCTTGGAAAATAATGTGACCAAGAAATCGGATTTTTGTTTGAAAAAGAACAATTTTTGGTTTAGAAACAGCGAGTCCATTTTTTTTGGATGATGTACATAAAAGTTTTAACATGTTTGAAATGTTCATCCAGAGTTTGGGAAAAAATTAAGACATCATCAATATAAACGATTGCAAAGTTTGAGTATGGATTGAAAATATCATTCATGATTTTCTGAAATTCTGAAGGGGCATTTTTCAGACCAAAAGGCATTACATTCCATTCATATTGCCCGAATGGAACTGTAAAAGCTGTTTTATATCGATCTGATTCAGTGATTTGGATTTGCCAAAAGCCCGACTTCATATCAAATTTTGAAAAAATATTTGCCGAGTTTAACCTATTAAGCAAATCCTTTTTATTTGGGATGGGATAACGAATCCACTGTAAAGCTTGATTCAAAGGTTTATAATTGATAACAAGCCAGGAAGTTCCTCTTTCTATCTCAGCTTGTTTATTAACATAAAAAGCAGAGCAAGACCAAGGACTTTTGCTGGGCCGGATTAATCTTTTATCCAAGAGATCATTAATTTCTTGTTGACAATGCTGCAAAAGCTGCTCATTCATTTGAATGGGACAGGCTTTTGTAGGGATTTTAGATTCTTTGAAATCCTTTTCATATGGAAGATCAACTATGTGTTGTTTTCTATCCCAGAAGGCATGAGGCAAATCAGAGCAAATAGATTTTTCAATTTGGTTTAAAAGATTTTTTATTTTTTCTTGAATCTTTGGTTGCGAAAGCTGCGATTCAAGGGTTTTGAAAGAGATTTCTTGTTTTAGAAAACAAATCTGTTTGGTTTTGGATTCAATTAGGTTTAGAGATCTTTGCTTTGGTGAGTCTAAGAACTCAAAGAAAGTTATTTGGCCTCCTACAAAAGAGGTAAGTCCAGGCCAATCTGCCAGATAAGGAAACAAAAGATTTATAAAAGGTGTCCCCAAAACTACATCATTTTTTATCTCTTTTGAGATGATGAAATCGGTGGGAATACTGATATTTCCTTTTTCAATAAAAACATTGGTTATTTTAAAATTGATACTTAGCCTTTCACCCGTTATTGAGCTAAGGCGTTCAGTAGTTTTTTCAAAATATTTTGTGGGGACCCGACCTTCCATAATACAGTTTGAATCAGCACCTGAATCAAAGAGTGCAATGGTGTCAAAAACAAAATCTTTAACGACAATTCGGACATTAACACGATGCTTCACGAAGGAGAATACATTTATTATTCTCAAAATTTGTTTTACCTCATTGTCGTTAGAAATTTTATTTTCTTGTTCCTTAGAGCACTCAGTTTGGTTTAAAAGAGAACCAAGATCCTCATCACCAGATTCTTCTTCTTGTACCAATTGTGAGAGAATAAGATGATGATCGTTTTGGTTTCTTTTGATTTCCTGGATTTCTCTCTTAAGGTTGTTAACCTCACTTTGGAGGTCCTGAATGGTTACGGGACGAATAACTTGTTTTTCTAATTTTTTGAAAATAGGTTTGACGTCATATTTGTTATTAAGGACCAAACTTTTGGGTTTTTTCTCCTTTTGTAAAGATCTTTTTAGTTTCAAAAGAAAGTCTTTCTTTTGTTCTGGATTGTCAATAGCCTCGATTGCATCAAATAAGAGATCTTGATCTTTGGATAAAACATTAATTTGCTTGATATCTGAATCGGAGGATGACTCAACATCATCAATTTGGACATTGTTGATATTATTATCAGAAGATTCTGGTCCAGAGTTATCATCTGAACTTTCAATCATAAGATTATTAATCTGATCCTCAATCTGAGGATCAAGGTTCAGATTATTAATCTTTCCTTTTAACCGACAATATTTGCTAACATGTCCTGATTTTTTACATGTGTAACAAATAATGTGGTTTTTCTGGGGATACTTTTGAAAATTCTTTTGGAAACCTATTTCATTTTTAGGTTTTTGAAAACCCTTTTTGAATCTTCTGAAATTCTTTTCAGGGTTGGGTTTAAAGACTTTTCGGTTGGAAGGTCTTTTATATTTCCTTGGATGACAAGCAGGAAGACCAAATTGTTCACAGAAAGTTCCCAAATCGATACGATTTTGAGTTTTCTCATGAGCAAGTTGCCTTTGGATTTTATCATCTTGACAAATCTTTAGGGCAACCTTTTGGATAAAAGAAATGAGTTGGCCATAACTTAACTCATCATAGGGTATTATCCCGTCTGGAGTTAAGCTACGAATTTTGTCCCTTACCTTATCTCCAAGTGATTTGGGGAGTCCAGCAAGGAATTTTTCTTTCCAGAAAGGTTGTTGACTGTCTTCTCTGGTATAAACCCTAGTAAGAAAGGTATCTTTATACCATCGAAAGTCAGACAAAGTTTTGCATCTAAGATTGGAAAGCAGTTCCGCAGAACGATCTTTCCAAAGAGATGGATCACCAATGAAGTGGCTTGCTATGGTAAAAATTAAGGTATTGACAGCATCGGGGATAGGTTCCCCGTCGTCACTAATGATGGGTTCGTTCTGGTCGTTGACTTTTATGGCAGAAAAGATTGAGTGTTTTTGGTTATCGGAAAGATAGTTATCCCACCATCCCTTCAGTTGACCACTAAACCCAGAAACAATAACATTGGCTATAGCTTCTTCAGAGGTATCATGAGCTGCTTGATAGGCTGTTCCTACCATTGTCATATGCTGGAGCATACTCATGATATTATATTCCGTTTTGCCATCTATATTCCATTCATAGACATTATTGGCATTGAAGCTAACAAAACCTAGTTCTCTTTCTTCGAGAGCTAGATCTGGAGCGGATACACGATTATAACCATACGTAGAGGGTTTAGTTAAACCCTTCCACTTGGTCAGGGAGTTGCTCAAAATGGGACTGATTTTGAGGGATGATTTACCAGAATCATCACTTTGCTCAGAGCAAGATTCATTGGATTCAAGTCCGAGGGCATTAATGGCTTTAGATGAGCGTGTTTGAATACGAGAAGTAGATTTACCAGAGTTTGTAGGAGTTTCAGGGATAGTAGTAAAACGATTCAAAAGTTGGTCAATCTTTTGAATAACTTCCGAATCACTAGATTGTTGTTTTAAAATGGAGGTTTTAAGACTTTGCTTAGCTTTGCTACTTATTTTGAAAGGTTTAAAAAGAGGTTTCTCAATACTTTTAGAAGTAGATGTTTCAGAAACATTTTTCAAAGAGAAAGTAGATCCTGAAGATGAAAGGTTGTCACCCAAGCATTGTAAAAATCTGTTGGTATAATTTGATTGTTCAATGAGATTTTTAATATCTTTAGGGGCGACAGCTTCATCCACATTCTTTGTTTTAAAAGGAGAGGCCATAACAGGATTATGTCCTTCCGTATTTGAGATAATAAAAGCTCCTTTTGGAGGAAATTCAGATCTAACTAAGTTCCCATCTTTGACTTTCCAAGTTGAAATAACATTTGCTGAAAAAGAAGTTTGTTTAGTTTTAAAAGGATACTCAATGTTGTTTTTTATGGAGTAAGCATGAAACCATTCAAAAAAGGAATATGCAATCTAACATCATTTAGAAATTTGTAATATTTTTCTTTGAATGATGAGATTTGAGAAGCTGTATATGTACTTAAATACCATTCTCTTTGGAGGTCATACTCTTTAGAGTTAAGGTTTTTAAGTAAGGCTTCTCTGTTTATAATAAATTCCGTGTTATTCATTTACCATTCAAAGAAGAATATGTTGGAGATTGATGGGATGGAATAGAAGATTCAACTTCATATTCCACATCACCATCATCTTCTTGGTAAACTCCTTGAGAAATGTTTGAATTGTTTTGTAATCCGGAAATATGTATTTCAGAATTGGCTGGTCTCGACATTTTTGAAAACTGAGATTGGGAAGTTACTGAAAAAGATCTTCTTGCTGAAGCAAAATCATTAGATGTTCCTGCTTCAGATCTAGAAGAAAAAGAGTTTCATCTATCAAAGAAAATCTCTACTTTCCCTGATTCATCTTGTTTTACTTCTCGTAAAAGAGGTGCTTGTCTAGGTTGCGTTGGAATGGCTCGGTCAATTGACCATGATTGAGGGAGGTCAATTTCATCCCATCTTATGAGCCTTGGGATCATAACGTTGGCCTTTGTCATGTCTGTGACAAACAAAGTGGTCTCACGATCTTGGGACTTAAGAAGGACTCTAGAATTACAAGTGTTCATGACCTTGTATTGAATCCTATAGATTAAAGCGGCTGGAATGGAACCTTCTTTCATGTTAAGACCATGAATTCGAATGTTTAGGAAAAGAGAGTCAAGAATGTTAAGGTCTAACAGACTGACTGTCTTGTTTGGGAAACAGTTGAAGTAAACTGGACCATGTCCAAGACTTGTTTCAACTGTTCCGATTAAGGAGTCTTGGAAGTCATTGTGTCTAATGTCTCTAAGACACATGAGGATAGAGGCATTCAAACCTTCTCGGATGAGTGGTTTGACTGCAACTTGGACACACCCTATGTGAAGATATCTGTAGTGACGGGCATGTTCTCTAACAGATTGTTTAGTCAGGAGATGGAATTCCTCACCGGAATCGGGTCCTAGAGGAATATTATTTTCAGCGGTTTTGATGATATAATCAGATTTTCTCTTGTTATCATCAGGGACATATAACTCATCTTGTGGGATTTTGGGTATTTCCCAATTGTCAATGGCTTGATTGATATCTTCGAAGCAAACTTCTTCTTCAAATGAAAAGGGAGAAGATGGAAGAAGAGCTGGAGAGCTTACAAGGGGAACTCTCAGAGCATCTCTCACTAACTTCTCTCTATGTTTTTGTAAAATGAAAAGGGTGCCTTACTATGAAAGCGTAGCCTCCTTTTATAGTTGAGAAAAGTACTGTTTCTACAGTGCCGGTTATGTTAACCGGGACTATTGCTACAGAACAAGTTGATACAATTTATTTATTTTTTTTTTTTTTGCAAATTTGTCTTAAGATCTAATCTTCTCCTAGATTGATTCCAAAACAATCATCTTCATTTTGATTGTAATCACTTGATGATTCTTCTGAGGGAGTAGGATCATCTTTGTGTTTTTTGTCTTCCTCGATCATTTGCATGATTTGTTGCAGGTGTCTTGCTAAGGTTTCTTTTGATTGGGCCCCTGCAAGGGCTGCTGCAATTTGGGCTTTCTGGTTGAGGAATACTGATTCTTCATGGTCGAATGGTTTGGTGAACTTGGGGTGTTCTTTGAACCAATTACGAACTTTATCTGGATGAGCCATGGCGGCATCAAACTGAGACCACCATTTTACATAGGCATTCCTTTGAAGCATAGGTGGTGATTTTGGATGTTCTTGTTTGCCGTACCTGTACTGCCATGAGAATACCCAGGCCAGGGAGAAAACAGAGAAAAATTGAAGATCTGCAGGAATGCTTGTTTCCTGTTGGTCAAATTTTTTGGTGAAAATTTTGAACCCCTCGTCTGCAGGTGGGGGCAAGATTTCTGGTAGAGGACCAAAGTAATCCCACCATTAGGTGAACCAATTTGGGAATTGATAATTGGTATTTTTCTTGAAATAAATGAGCCAAGAATGTCTGTTCTGATTGTTTTGTAACCAAAATACTCTTGTCCAGGCATCCACATAATCCCAATAAGAATATCCTATCGGGTCATAAGGATTAGAGAATTTTTTTGTATTGTTTGGGTTCTTACCGAATTGATAAGGGGTGAGTACTTTTAGAATTTGAATGGTTGAATGAGTTATGTTGGTGGCATCTTTAGGATCTTTGTAATGTTTTATGGAGACTGAATCTGAATCCACTAATATGAATTCATAAAACTGTCTGGTTTTATTCAGGGCTGTTGGTCTAAAATGGAATCCTGGTGGAAAGACTTTTGGAATAACTTTAAAAGGTGATTTTTCCCAAAACTCAGGTTCCATTAGAAGGACAGATGAAAACTTGTTTTTTGAAATGTATGTGGTTGGTTGTTTTAATTGAGTGTTGACAGGGTGGGTTTGGTTTGAATGAGGTGGCATGGTTTGGGCAATTGTTTTTCCTTTTGGATCATTGCAAATGGTTTTTTGAGTTACCATTTGTGAGATAAGTTTGGTTAGGTCTATTTCATCTTCATCTGAGCTGTCACATATGTCAGCCCAGGATTTTTTATGAAGTTTTGTAAGGCCTGCATCTTGTAAGGCCAACAAGGTTTGGATTGGGAAGGCATAGTCTGCCTTTGTTTGTTTGGCTGTTTGGCTACTTGGGGGTTGAGTAGATGACTCAACTACATTTTTTGTGATCTGAGTAGATGACCCAGTCGGCTCTTCGGTTAAAGGGGAAGGTTGTTGGGTAGATGACCCAGTCGGGGTACTTGACCCAGATCTCTTTGTCGGCCCAGGAAGGGCTAGACGAATACCTCTGCCTCTTACCGAGGCTAATGTTGCCTTTCTAGGCATCTTTTCCTTAATTATCTCCCTGCAAATATTCACGTGTAAGAAAATCAGGGAGAGAGTTTGAGTTACCCTTGATATGCTCAATGTCAAAATCAAAGACACTTAAAATTGCTTGCCATCTGGCAAAAATTTGTTTTGATGCAAGATTTTTTACATCATTTTGTAACACATCTTTAGCTGATTTACAATCAACCCGGACTAAAAATTTTTGATTGAGTAAGTCTGATTGAAATTTTGTGATGCATAAAACAATGGCAAAAATTTCTTTTTTGATTGTGGAATATTTTTGTTGAGTAGAATTCCAGTGTTTGGATGTAAATGCAATGATACCTTCTTTATCATGCAGTCTTTGTTTTAAAATACCACCATATCCTAAATCTGATGCATCAGTTTCTACTATTTTGAATGCATGAGGAACGGGTAGGTAAAGACATGGAAGATTGCGAACTTTGGTTTTAAGAAATCTGATAATATCTGAATGTTTGTCTGTCCAAGGTGGGGGATTTTTCTTAAGCCTATCATGGAGGGGCTTAAGGAGATTGTTCAGATTCGGGATGAAATCTGAAACATAATTAAGACATCCTAGGAACCTTTGGAGCTGAGGTTTATCTAGGATATAATCTGGAAACTTTTCTGCAAACAAAATTGATCTTTCAATAGGAGTTATTGTTCCTTGGAAAATAATGTGACCAAGAAATCGGATTTTTGTTTGAAAAAGAACAATTTTTGGTTTAGAAACAGCGAGTCCATTTTTTTGGATGATGTACATAAAAGTTTTAACATGTTTGAAATGTTCATCCAGAGTTTGGGAAAAAATTAAGACATCATCAATATAAACGATTGCAAAGTTTGAGTATGGATTGAAAATATCATTCATGATTTTCTGAAATTCTGAAGGGGCATTTTTCAGACCAAAAGGCATTACATTCCATTCATATTGCCCGAATGGAACTGTAAAAGCTGTTTTATATCGATCTGATTCAGTGATTTGGATTTTCCAAAAGCCCGACTTCATATCAAATTTTGAAAAAATATTTGCCGAGTTTAACCTATTAAGCAAATCCTTTTTATTTGGGATGGGATAACGAATCCATTGTAAAGCTTGATTCAAAGGTTTATAATTGATAACAAGCCTGGGAGTTCCTCTTTCTATCTCAGCTTGTTTATTAACATAAAAAGCAAAGCAAGACCAAGGACTTTTGCTGGGCCGGATTAATTTTTTATCCAAGAGATCATTAATTTCTTGTTGACAATGCTGCAAAAGCTGCTCATTCATTTGAATGGGACGGTCTTTTGTAGGGATTTTAGATTCTTTGAAATCCTTTTCATATGGAAGATCAACTATGTGTTGTTTTCTATCCCAGAAGGCATGAGGCAAATCAGAGCAAATAGATTTTTCAATTTGATTTAAAAGATTTTTTATTTTTTCTTGAATCTTTGGTTGCGAAAGCTGCGATTCAAGGGTTTTGAAAGAGATTTCTTGTTTTAGAAAACAAATCTGTTTGGTTTTGGATTCAATTAGGTTTAGAGATCTTTGCTTTGGTGAGTCTAAGAACTCAAAGAAAGTTATTTGGCCTCCTACAAAAGAGGTAAGTCCAGGCCAATCTGCCAGATAAGGAAACAAAAGATTTATAAAAGGTGTCCCCAAAACTACATCATTTTTTATCTCTTTTGAGATGATGAAATCGGTGGAAATACTGATATTTCCTTTTTCAATAAAAACATTGGTTATTTTAAAATTGATACTTAGCCTTTCACCCGTTATTGAGCTAAGGCGTTCAGTAGTTTTTTCAAAATATTTTGTGGGGACCAGACCTTCCATAATACAGTTTGAATCAGCACCTGAATCAAAGAGTGCAATGGTGTCAAAAACAAAATCTTTAACGACAATTCGGACATTAACACGATGCTTCATGAAGGAGAATACATTTATTATTCTCAAAATTTGTTTTACCTCATTGTCATTAGAAATTTTATTTTCTTGTTCCTTAGAGCACTCAGTTTGGTTTAAAAGAGAACCAAGATCCTCATCACCAGATTCTTCTTCTTGTACCAATTGTGAGAGAATAAGATGATGATCGTTTTGGTTTCTTTTGATTTCCTGGATTTCTCTCTTAAGGTTGTTAACCTCACTTTGGAGGTCCTGAATGGTTACGGGACGAATAACTTGTTTTTCTAATTTTTTGAAAATAGGTTTGACGTCATATTTGTTATTAAGGACCAAACTTTTGGGTTTTTTCTCCTTTTGTAAAGATATTTTTAGTTTCAAAAGAAAGTCTTTCTTTTGTTCTGGATTGTCAATAGCCTCAATTGCATCAAATAAGAGATCTTGATCTTTGGATAAAACATTAATTTGCTTGATATCTGAATCGGAGGATGACTCAACATCATCAATTTGGACATTGTTGATATTATTATCAGAAGATTCTGGTCCAGAGTTATCATCTGAACTTTCAATCATAAGATTATTAATCTGATCCTCAATCTGAGGATCAAGGTTCAGATTATTAATCTTTCCTTTTAACCGACAATATTTGCTAACATGTCCTGGTTTTTTACATGTGTAACAAATAATGGGGTTTTTCTGGGGATACTTTTGAAAATTCTTTTGGAAACCTATTTCATTTTTAGGTTTTTGAAAACCCTTTTTGAATCTTCTGAAATTCTTTTCAGGGTTGGGTTTAAAGACTTTTCTGTTGGAAGGTCTTTTAGATTTCCTTGGATGACAAGCAGGAAGACCAAATTGTTCACAGAAAGTTCCCAAATCGATACGATTTTGAGTTTTCTCACGAGCAAGTTGCCTTTGGATTTTATCATCTTGACAAATCTTTAGGGCAACCTTTTGGATAAAAGAAATGAGTTGGCCATAACTTAACTCATCATAGGGTATTATCCCGTCTGGAGTTAAGCTACGAATTTTGTCCCTTACCTTATCTCCAAGTGATTTGGGGAGTCCAGCAAGGAATTTTTCTTTCCAGAAAGGTTGTTGACTGTCTTCTCTGGTATAAACCCTAGTAAGAAAGGTATCTTTATACCATCGAAAGTCAGACAAAGTTTTGCATCTAAGATTGGAAAGCAGTTCTGCAGAACGATCTTTCCAAAGAGATGGATCACCAATGAAGTGGCTTGCTATGGTAAAAATTAAGGTATTGACAGCATCGGGGATAGGTTCCCCGTCGTCACTAATGATGGGTTCGTTCTGGTCGTTGACTTTTATGGCAGAAAAGATTGAGTGTTTTTGGTTATCGGAAAGATAGTTATCCCACCATCCCTTCAGTTGACCACTAAACCCAGAAACAATAACATTGGCTATAGCTTCTTCAGAGGTATCATGAGCTGCTTGATAGGCTGTTCCTACCATTGTCATATGCTGGAGTATACTCATGATATTATATTCCGTTTTGCCATCTATATTCCATTCATAGACATTATTGGCATTGAAGCTAACAAAACCTAGTTCTCTTTCTTCGAGAGCTAGATCTGGAGCGGATACACGATTATAACCATACGTAGAGGGTTTAGTTAAACCCTTCCACTTGGTCAGGGAGTTGCTCAAAATGGGACTGATTTTGAGGGATGATTTACCAGAATCATCACTTTGCTCAGAGCAAGATTCATTGGATTCAAGTCCGAGGGCATTAATGGCTTTAGATGAGCGTGTTTGAATACGAGAATTAGATTCACCAGAGTTTGTAGGAGTTTCAGGGATAGTAGTAAAATGATTCAAAAGTTGGTCAATCTTTTGAAAAACTTCCGAATCACTAGATTGTTGTTTTAAAATGGAGGTTTTAAGACTTTGCTTAGCTTTGCTACTTATTTTGAAAGGTTTAAAAAGAGGTTTCTCAATACTTTTAGAAGTAGATGTTTCAGAAACATTTTTCAAAGAGAAAGTAGATCCTGAAGATGAAAGGTTGTCACCCAAGCATTGTAAAAATCTGTTGGTATAATTTGATTGTTCAATGAGATTTTTAATATCTTTAGGGGCGACAGCTTCATCCACATTCTTTGTTTTAAAAGGAGAGGCCATAACAGGATTATGTCCTTCCGTATTTGAGATAATAAAAGCTCCTTTTGGAGGAAATTCAGATCTAACTAAGTTTCCATCTTTGACTTTCCAAGTTGAAATAACATTTGCTGAAAAAGAAGTTTGTTTAGTTTTAAAAGGATACTCAATGTTGTTTTTTATGGAGTAAGCATGAAACCATTCAAAAAAAGGAATATGCAATCTAACATCATTTAGAAATTTGTAATATTTTTCTTTGAATGATGAGATTTGAGAAGCTGTATATGTACTTAAATACCATTCTCTTTGGAGGTCATACTCTTTAGAGTTAAGGTTTTTAAGTAAGGCTTCTCTGTTTATAATAAATTCCATGTTATTCATTTACCATTCAAAGAAGAATATGTTGGAGATTGATGGGATGGAATAGAAGATTCAACTTCATATTCCACATCACCATCATCTTCTTGGTAAACTCCTTGAGAAATGTTTGAATTGTTTTGTAATCCGGAAATATGTATTTCAGAATTGGCTGGTCTCGACATTTTTGAAAACTGAGATTGGGAAGTTACTGAAAAAGATCTTCTTGCTGAAGCAAAATCATTAGATGTTCCTGCTTCAGATCTAGAAGAAAAAGAGTTTCGTCTATCAAAGAAAATCTCTACTTTCCCTGATTCATCTTGTTTTACTTCTCGTAAAAGAGGTGCTTGTCTAGGTTGCATTGGAATGGCTCGGTCAATTGACCATGATTGAGGGAGGTCAATTTCATCCCATCTTATGAGCCTTGGGATCATAACGTTGGCCTTTGTCATGTCTGTGACAAACAAAGTGGTCTCACGATCTTGGGACTTAAGAAGGACTCTAGAATTACAAGTGTTCATGACCTTGTATTGAATCCTATAGATTAAAGCGGCTGGAATGGAACCTTCTTTCATGTTAAGACCATGAATTCGAATGTTTAGGAAAAGAGAGTCAAGAATGTTAAGGTCTAACAGACTGACTGTCTTGTTTGGGAAACAGTTGAAGTAAACTGGACCATGTCCAAGACTTGTTTCAACTGTTCCGATTAAGGAGTCTTGGAAGTCATTGTGTCTAATGTCTCTAAGACACATGAGGATAGAGGCATTCAAACCTTCTCGGATGAGTGGTTTGACTGCAACTTGGACACACCCTATGTGAAGATATCTGTAGTGACGGGCATGTTCTCTAACAGATTGTTTAGTCAGGAGATGGAATTCCTCACCGGAATCGGGTCCTAGAGGAATATTATTTTCAGCGGTTTTGATGATATAATCAGATTTTCTCTTGTTATCATCAGGGACATATAACTCATCTTGTGGGATTTTGGGTATTTCCCAATTGTCAATGGCTTGATTGATATCTTCGAAGCAAACTTCTTCTTCAAATGAAAAGGGAGAAGATGGAAGAAGAGTTGGAGAGCTTACAAGGGGAACTCTCAGAGCATCTCTCACTAACTTCTCTCTATGTTTTTGTAAAATGAAAAGGGTGCCTTACTATGAAAGCGTAGCCTCCTTTTATAGTTGAGAAAAGTACTGTTTCTACAGTGCCGGTTATGTTAACCGGGACTATTGCTACAGAACAAGTTGATACAATTTATTTATTTATTTATTTATTTTGCAAATTTGTCTTAAGATCTAATCTTCTCCTAGATTGATTCCAAAACAATCATCTTCATTTTGACTGTAATCACTTGATGATTCTTCTGAGGGAGTAGGATCATCTTTGTGTTTTTTGTCTTCTTCGATCATTTGCATGATTTGTTGAAGGTGTCTTGCTAAGGTTTCTTTTGATTGGGCCCCTGCAAGGGCTGCTGCAATTTGGGCTTTCTGGTTGAGGAATACTGATTCTTCATGGTCGAATGGTTTGGTGAACTTGGGGTGTTCTTTTAACCAATTACGAACATTATCTGGATGAGCCATGGCGGCATCAAACTGAGACCACCATTTTACATAGGCATTCCTTTGAAGCATAGGTGGTGATTTTGGATGTTCTTGTTTGCCGTACCTGTACTGCCATGTGAATACCCAGGCCAGGGAGAAAACAGAGAAAAATTGAAGATCTGCAGGAATGCTTGTTTCCTGTTGGTCAAATATTTTGGTGAAAATTTTGAACCCCTCGTCTGCAGGTGGGGGCAAGATTTCTGGTAGAGGACCAAAGTAATCCCACCATTGGGTGAACCAATTTGGGAATTGATAATTGGTATTTTTCTTGAAATAAATGAGCCAAGAATGTCTGTTCTAATTGTTTTGTAACCAAAATACTCTTGTCCAGGCATCCACATAATCCCAATAAGAATATCCTATCGGGTCATAAGGATTAGAGAATTTTTTTGTATTGTTTGGGTTCTTACCGAATTGATTAGGGGTGAGTACTTTTAGAATTTGAATGGTTGAATGAGTTATGTTGGTGGCATCTTTAGGATCTTTGTAATGTTTTATGGAGACTGAATCTGAATCCACTAATATGAATTCATAAAACTGTCTGGTTTTATTCAGGGCTGTTGGTCTAAAATGGAATCCTGGTGGAAAGACTTTTGGAATAACTTTAAAAGGTGATTTTTCCCAAAACTCAGGTTCCATTAGAAGGACAGATGAAAACTTGTTTTTTGAAATGTATGTGGTTGGTTGTTTTAATTGAGTGTTGACAGGGTGGGTTTGGTTTGAATGAGGTGGCATGGTTTGGGCAATTATTTTTCCTTTTGGATCCTTGCAAATGGTTTTTTGAGTTGCCATTTGTGAGATAAGTTTGGTTAGGTCTATTTCATCTTCATCTGAGCTGTCACATATGTCAGCCCAGGATTTTTTATGAAGTTTTGTAAGGCCTGCATCTTGTAAGGCCAACAAGGTTTGGATTGGGAAGGCATAGTCTACCTTTGTTTGTTTGGCTGTTTGGCTACTTGGGGGTTGAGTAGATGACTCAACTACATTTTTTGTGATCTGAGTAGATGACCAAGTCGGCTCTTGGGTTAAAGGGGAAGGTTGTTGGGTAGATGACCCAGTCGGGGTACTTGACCCAAATCTCTTTGTTGGCCCAGGAAGGGCTAGACGAATACCTCTGCCTCTTACCGAGGCTAATGTTGCCTTTCTAGGCATCTTTTCCTTGATTATCTCCCTGCAAATATTCACGTGTAAGAAAATCAGCGAGAGAGTTTGAGTTACCCTTGATATGCTCAATGTCAAAATCAAAGACACTTAAAATTGCTTGCCATCTGGCAAAAATTTGTTTTGATGCAAGATTTTTTACATCATTTTGTAACACATCTTTAGCTGATTTACAATCAACCCGGACTAAAAATTTTTGATTGAGTAAGTCTGATTGAAATTTTGTGATGCATAAAACAATGGCTAAAATTTCTTTTTTGATTGTGGAATATTTTTGTTGAGTAGAATTCCAGTGTTTGGATGTAAATGCAATGATACCTTCTTTATCATGCAGTCTTTGTTTTAAAATACCACCATATCCTAAATCTGATGCATCAGTTTCTACTATTTTGAATGCATGAGGAACGGGTAGGTAAAGACATGGAAGATTGCGAACTTTGGTTTTAAGAAATCTGATAATATCTGAATGTTTGTCTGTCCAAGGTGGGGGATTTTTCTTAAGCCTATCATGGAGGGGCTTAAGGAGATTGTTCAGATTCGGGATGAAATCTGAAACATAATTAAGACATCCTAGGAACCTCTGGAGCTGAGGTTTATCTAGGATATAATCTGGAAACTTTTCTGCAAACAAAATTGATCTTTCAATAGGAGTTATTGTTCCTTGGAAAATAATGTGACCAAGAAATCGGATTTTTGTTTGAAAAAAAAAAAACAATTTTTGGTTTAGAAACAGCGAGTCCATTTTTTTGGATGATGTACATAAAAGTTTTAACATGTTTGAAATGTTCATCCAGAGTTTGGGAAAAAATTAAGACATCATCAATATAAACGATTGCAAAGTTTGAGTATGGATTGAAAATATCATTCATGATTTTCTGAAATTCTGAAGGGGCATTTTTCAGACCAAAAGGCATTACATTCCATTCATATTGCCCGAATGGAACTGTAAAAGCTGTTTTATATCGATCTGATTCAGTGATTTGGATTTGCCAAAAGCCCGACTTCATATCAAATTTTGAAAAAATATTTGCCGAGTTTAACCTATTAAGCAAATCCTTTTTATTTGGGATGGGATAACGAATCCATTGTAAAGCTTGATTCAAAGGTTTATAATTGATAACAAGCCTGGGAGTTCCTCTTTCTATCTCAGCTTGTTTATTAACATAAAAAGCAGAGCAAGACCAAGGACTTTTGCTGGGCCGGATTAATTTTTTATCCAAGAGATCATTAATTTCTTGTTGACAATGCTGCAAAAGATGCTCATTCATTTGAATGGGACGGGCTTTTGTAGGGATTTTAGATTCTTTGAAATCCTTTTCATATGGAAGATCAACTATGTGTTGTTTTCTATCCCAGAAGGCATGAGGCAAATCAGAGCAAATAGATTTTTCAATTTGGTTTAAAAGATTTTTTATTTTTTCTTGAATCTTTGGTTGCGAAAGCTGCGATTCAAGGGTTTTGAAAGAGATTTCTTGTTTTAGAAAACAAATCTGTTTGGTTTTGGATTCAATTAGGTTTAGAGATCTTTGCTTTGGTGAGTCTAAGAACTCAAAGAAAGTTATTTGGCCTCCTACAAAAGAGGTAAGTCCAGGCCAATCTGCCAGATAAGGAAACAAAAGATTTATAAAAGGTGTCCCCAAAACTACATCATTTTTTATCTCTTTTGAGATGATGAAATCGGTGGGAATACTGATATTTCCTTTTTCAATAAAAACATTGGTTATTTTAAAATTGATACTTAGCCTTTCACCCGTTATTGAGCTAAGGCGTTCAGTAGTTTTTTCAAAATATTTTGTGGGGACCAGACCTTCCATAATACAGTTTGAATCAGCACCTGAATCAAAGAGTGCAATGGTGTCAAAAACAAAATCTTTAACGACAATTCGGACATTAACACGATGCTTCATGAAGGAGAATACATTTATTATTCTCAAAATTTGTTTTACCTCATTGTCGTTAGAAATTTTATTTTCTTGTTCCTTAGAGCACTCAGTTTGGTTTAAAAGAGAACCAAGATCCTCATCACCAGATTCTTCTTCTTGTACCAATTGTGAGAGAATAAGATGATGATCATTTTGGTTTCTTTTGATTTCCTGGATTTCTCTCTTAAGGTTGTTAACCTCACTTTGGAGGTCCTGAATGGTTACGGGACGAATAACTTGTTTTTCTAATTTTTTGAAAATAGGTTTGACGTCATATTTGTTATTAAGGACCAAACTTTTGGGTTTTTTCTCCTTTTGTAAAGATCTTTTTAGTTTCAAAAGAAAGTCTTTCTTTTGTTCTGGATTGTCAATAGCCTCGATTGCATCAAATAAGAGATCTTGATCTTTGGATAAAACATTAATTTGCTTGATATCTGAATCGGAGGATGACTCAACATCATCAATTTGGACATTGTTGATATTATTATCAGAAGATTCTGGTCCAGAGTTATCATCTGAACTTTCAATCATAAGATTATTAATCTGATCCTCAATCTAAGGATCAAGGTTCAGATTATTAATCTTTCCTTTTAACCAACAATATTTGCTAACATGTCCTGGTTTTTTACATGTGTAACAAATAATGGGGTTTTTCTGGGGATACTTTTGAAAATTCTTTTGGAAACCTATTTCATTTTTAGGTTTTTGAAAACCCTTTCTGAATCTTCTGAAATTCTTTTCAGGGTTGGGTTTAAAGACTTTTCTGTTGGAAGGTCTTTTAGATTTCCTTGGATGACAAGCAGGAAGACCAAATTGTTCACAGAAAGTTCCCAAATCGATACGATTTTGAGTTTTCTCACGAGCAAGTTGCCTTTGGATTTTATCATCTTGACAAATCTTTAGGGCAACCTTTTGGATAAAAGAAATGAGTTGGCCATAACTTAACTCATCATAGGGTATTATCCCGTCTGGAGTTAAGCTACGAATTTTGTCCCTTACCTTATCTCCAAGTGATTTGGGGAGTCCAGCAAGGAATTTTTCTTTCCAGAAAGGTTGTTGACTGTCTTCTCTGGTATAAACCCTAGTAAGAAAGGTATCTTTATACCATCGAAAGTCAGACAAAGTTTTGCATCTAAGATTGGAAAGCAGTTCCGCAGAACGATCTTTCCAAAGAGATGGATCACCAATGAAGTGGCTTGCTATGGTAAAAATTAAGGTATTGACAGCATCGGGGATAGGTTCCCCGTCGTCACTAATGATGGGTTCGTTCTGGTCGTTGACTTTTATGGCAGAAAAGATTGAGTGTTTTTGGTTATCGGAAAGATAGTTATCCCACCATCCCTTCAGTTGACCACTAAACCCAGAAACAATAACATTGGCTATAGCTTCTTCAGAGGTATCATGAGCTGCTTGATAGGCTGTTCCTACCATTGTCATATGCTGGAGCATACTCATGATATTATATTCCGTTTTGCCATCTATATTCCATTCATAGACATTATTGGCATTGAAGCTAACAAAACCTAGTTCTCTTTCTTCGAGAGCTAGATCTGGAGCGGATACACGATTATAACCATACGTAGAGGGTTTAGTTAAACCCTTCCACTTGGTCAGGGAGTTGCTCAAAATGGGACTGATTTTGAGGGATGATTTACCAGAATCATCACTTTGCTCAGAGCAAGATTCATTGGATTCAAGTCCGAGGGCATTAATGGCTTTAGATGAGCGTGTTTGAATACGAGAAGTAGATTCACCAGAGTTTGTAGGAGTTTCAGGGATAGTAGTAAAACGATTCAAAAGTTGGTCAATCTTTTGAATAACTTCCGAATCACTAGATTGTTGTTTTAAAATGGAGGTTTTAAGACTTTGCTTAGCTTTGCTACTTATTTTGAAAGGTTTAAAAAGAGGTTTCTCAATACTTTTAGAAGTAGATGTTTCAGAAACATTTTTCAAAGAGAAAGTAGATCCTGAAGATGAAAGGTTGTCACCCAAGCATTGTAAAAATCTGTTGGTATAATTTGATTGTTCAATGAGATTTTTAATATCTTTAGGGGCGACAGCTTCATCCACATTCTTTGTTTTAAAAGGAGAGGCCATAACTTAAAATACAAACACTAAGTCCCCAAAATACAAACACTAAGTCCCCAAAATAGTTCTTCACTTCTAAGAGTCTTCAAAATGCTCAACGAGTTATCTCTCGACTTGCATCTGAAAATGGCAGGCTTTTTGGCTTTTTGATTTCCATTTCTGCCCGCCTTAACTTAAAAGGGCTATCAAAGGAGCTATTTCCCTGGTAGGCTAAGCCAGAAAGAGAAAGAGCCAACCCATCTCTTCCTTTACTTTTACTTGTTTAAGTAAATAGCGTTCACGCTTTCAAAGAGCGGAGCCCTTCCCAGCAAAAAGTTTAGCATGGATTTCAAGATGAGGAATAGCACAAAAAAAGAGGAAGCGTCCGGCACTCAAAACCTCCGGATCGATGGGATAGTAAATACTAGAATTATTCCTCCCTTAATTTCGACCCTTTCTCTTAACTAACTTCTTCTCTCAGAGAGAGGATCAATGCATTGCATCATCGATTTCTCTTTTTGTCTCCCCTGAGGCGTCGGCTATGGTCGTTTCCGCTGCGTATGGATTTATGGAGAACTCTTCCTATGGCAACAACAATATACTTATGGAATGCGAATTGGGGGTTCTCATCATGGTAAAGGTTCCCACATAGTTAATATATAAGGTTCCAAAAATGTCAAAGGCATTCCTAGAACTTTGACACTCAGATTTAAACTTAAGATCCAACTAAAACAAAAATTAGGTAAAACTCTCTAAGGTATTCAAGTTCTAATCTAACTTTAACCTAACATTTTACTTTCTGCCTCTTTCAACCCTTCTAATCACTAGTGAAATTACCCTTAGCATCGCCTCCGTCAGCATCAGGGATCATTCAGATGCAAAGAAAAACAAGACAGGCAAATAAAATACAGATAGGATGTAATTATAGCAAGTAGGATAAATAACAGATAAGCATGGCTAATTAATTAGGCAAACTAAAGTAATGCACTACACTTTTTAAAAATCGAATTTTTGGAATAAAGATAAGATAACAAAATTTTGAAAATCAAAGAAAAAGATAAGATAAAGATTTAAAGATAAAAAATATAAATAAGAAAATTAAATCAAATAAAAAGATTACTAACAGGACACCAAACTTAAAAATTTAAACCAGGATAAAAAAAAGATTACAAGATTTCTGAGAATTTAAAGAAAAACGATTTTAAAGAAAAAATTTTTGAAGTTCAAAAAGATAGAAAAAGATAACACCAAATTTAAAATTTGAAATTAAATCTTAAAGATTTTTGAAAATATATTATTTTACTTTTGTTTTCGAAAACAAAAGAAAAGACAAACACTAGACGGATACCAAACTTAAAAATTTTGAAATTAAATAAGAAAATAACACAAATTTTCGAACAGAGAGGAAAGAAACAAAGAGCAAATTTCAAAAAATCAAGAAAAGAAAAAAAAAACAAAAGGTCACTAAACATAAGATTTGACACAAGGCTTAAATAAAAGAAAAAGATGACTAAGACAAATTTTTGAAAAATTTTCGAAAAGAAACAATGAAAGGTTTGAAAATTTTAACAAGAAAAGAATTAAAGAAAAACTAATAAAAAGTACCTGATCTAAGCAGCAAGACAACCGGTAGCTTGTCAATCTTGAACAATCCCTGGCAACGGTGCCAAAAACTTGGTGCCCAAAATTAGAACTCGCACAACTTCACCGGCAAGTGCACCGGGTCGTCCAAGTAATACCTCAGGTGAGTGAGGGTCGATCCCACAAGGATTGGTAGATTGAGCAAGCAGTGGTTATCTTGCAGATCTTAGTCAGGCGAATAGAAAGATAATTGTTGTTGTTGTAGGCACATAAAATAAAACAATAAAGAAATCAATAAAGAACTGATATGGAGACAGTAATGAGAAATCAGTTAAGGCTCTCGAGATGCTTTATCTTTCCGGATTAATACTTCTTACTGTCTACTTAAAAAATGAATGATTCATTCCAGTTAAAGTTGTAAGTGATTAACGCCATGGATCGTGGTCTATTAATCTCCTCTAATCTATATCCAACACCATGGATCGTGGTCAGTCAATATGAACGAGGGTGAAGCTCACGTAATTCATTCTCTCTTGATCCTACTCAAAATGTCACAGACAAGGTTAGATCTTCTGGATCGGAGAATTAAGCCTAATATTCTAGCCTTAGCACCACGAAAACCTTATCACCCATAACTAACGAGATTATATGTCAAATATCCCAATTAGCCCAAATGAATTATTGGTCTAAGTAATGCATTCTCAATCTTATAACTCAATACTATCCGGGTCAGGACTCGCAAGAACTCATGTAGGGGGTCATACTCTCATTCCACCCCAGATTCATTAGATGAAAGACGACAATACATCATAGAATAGAATCAAACATATATTAAAATAGGGAAGTAATCATATTAATCCATAAGAATCAGCAGAGCTCCTAACCTTAACATACGAAGTTTAGTTGCTCATAATTTACAAAGAGATCTAAGGTCTGAAAGTATGATACTAGTTGATTCTAAACCTAAGTGATCTCCTTTATATAAGAGATGCTAAACCTAAAAGATGTTAATTTAAAATTAAAAAGTACAAGGATAAACGAAACAAATCTAAAGAGTGCTGAAATCCACTTTGGGCCTACTTTGGTCTTGTGCTCATCCAAGCCTGGCGTTCAACTTGGAGAATGGGCGTTGAACGCCAGATAAGGGATAAAGGCATGCTCCCTTGGTCCCTTGGTGGCGTTGAACGCCAGTTTTAGGCATTTAACACTGGACTTTAGTCCTTCTTGGGTGTTGAACTCCAGATATAGGCGTTCAATGCCAGTTATGGGCAGTGATCTGGAAGATAAGTATAGACTATCATATATTTTTGAAAAGTCCCTAGAAGTTAGATTTCCAACTCCATTGAGAGCGCATCAATTGGACCTCTGTAGCTCAGGATATGCTCGTTGGAGTGCACGGAGGTCAGGATCTGATAGCATCTGCTATCGTTTCTTCCTCTCTAAACAAGACTTTGCTAATTCTGCCATTTTTATCAAAAAATCACCTAAAATCATTGGAAAAGCACAAAAACCCAAAGTAGCATCCAAAAAGTGAAGTTTGCACTGAAACATATTAAAACATACTAAAAATTAATGAAATATAACTAAAAACACTATGAAAATGCTATGAAAAAGCGTATAAGATATCCACTTATCAAGGGCCTCCCTCATTCGCCGCCTCCTTCTCAGTTTTCCCATAATTCGAGAAGCGGTTCCTCTGCATCGTTCTTCATCGCGGCCGTCGTAGTCACTACGTCCAAGAAGCCCTCTCCGTTACCAAGTCTCCATCGCAACAGACTATCCTTGCCAAGCAATACCAAAAGTACAGAAGTGGAAGCCTTCTCCTACAACTCAACAATGTCTTCTTCGGAGGTTAGTACATTCACCACTTTTTAGAGTCAAATTTGTGGTTATTGCTGGTTCTGATGTTGATGGTCACAGTAAAATTTATTGTTCAATAAAATTTGTTGTAATTCTTGTTACTGGTTAGTACATTCTTGGTTGTTGTTGCTAGTTCGTTGATCTAATTTATTATTCTGTAAAATTTGTTGTAATTCTTGTTGTTGTTGTTTAGTACATTCTTGCTTGTTGTTGTTGTTGGTTATATTGTTGTTTATTTGTTATCTTTATATATATTGTTATTCATTTACTTTTTCAATGACAACTGATTTTAAGGAGCTTGTTGAGAAGGTTGAAAAACTTGAATTAGGTATGCAAAAATAAAATTGAATTTCCCTTCATAATTTATGTGCATTGATTTATAATCTATAATTTATAATTTATATTAATTTCTTTGTTTTGTTTTGTAGAAATTGCATCAATTGGAGATGAATCTGGTGTGGATTCGGATTAATAATCATAGGGCTGGTTTAGTTGTTATTTAGTTGTAAAGTGTGTTTGTTGGTTTGTTTAGTTTTAAGATTGTATTTGTTAGACATTTTTAAGTGTGTTTATTTATGTGTGTTTGTTTTATATTTAGTTATTCAGATGGATTGAAAATATATTGAATTTGGATATGATGTACTCTTGTTATTTCAGTTTATCGACTATTTTGAATCTCTAGTTATTGTGATTCATATTTTTCTCATTAGGAATAAAAAACCAAAAAATTGACTGAACTAAAATGATTTTAGTCCAGTTTGCTTCAGTTCGGTTGTTGTAAAAGCAACAAACCGAACAGTTGTGTGTTTGTAGGAACCGAACATATCGATTTGGTTGATTTTTGGTCTAAAACCGAATCAAACCGTACTGATAACACCCCTAATGGCTGATGATATCATCTATCAGTTATATAGCCAGTTCGACATGTCCTGGTAGCTGACCTTAGACAGAAACACCACCTCGTAGAGCAAGTGGGTATGAGCCACAATCCCTCGCATACTACCCGCTTGACTTATAGCAAGTGAAATTGAACCACTACTACTACGTACTATCCAGGCAGATGTTTAAAACTCAACCCATAGCAAGTGAAATAAGCCACTACTACTGCTACTACCCAAGCGTCTGAATCACTGACCCCAAAACAAGTGGGACGAACCATTACTACTGCCACTGCCCAGGTATCTCATTCAAAAATCATTATCATTATTAGTATCATTTCAATTCATTCATATTCATTCAAAATTCATAATTACATCAGTTCTCATCATTCTTCTTTTTCATAACCAACCTCATCAATAATCATATCTCAACTCGGTCACATTTTGTTACTATTATCATTATCTTCATCAATTACTTCTTATTCAACACTACCAACATCTCATTACCTAGTTATTACTTTGCAAATCCGTCTCAATATTCCCTTAACTCATTTAATCTATTCACCTTTGTTCTAAAGTTTATAAAGTCACTAACGGACCCTAAATAGGTATTAAAGTGGTTTTAAAAGTTAGAGAGTACATTTAAAACTAAAAAATGTCACTTTTCTAAAACACCGTGTGTACGTACGGACGTAAATCTTGCCAATATCACATACGCGAGCACCTCCCGCATACGCGGGTTCTCCAAACAGAGGTGGTGGCTTCCGTACGCATGAACACTGCCGCGTAGGCACACTTTCAGAACTTGGCCTTTCATGCGTACACATCCACATCATGCTTACGTGAGTGTATAAAACATAGAGGATTCTCACATATGCATGCATGTGTCTGCATACGCATACCCTGCATTTTCCAGAAAAGCTGTTAAGTCTGTAGAAATCAATTTTTACACACCCAACTTCAAATATGTATAACTTTTTCGTTAAAAATTTATTTTCTGTCTGTTCTTCAAACATTGTAAACTTCACATACCCAATTCTTATTCAAAATTATTTTTACAAAATTTGGGAGTCTGAAGCCAAGCTATAGTGCACTGAAGTTAGTTAAAAATCAGCTTTTATCGATTTTCAAAAAAACCCTAGTTTTCAAATTCTCATTTCCAAACCACACTTTCACAACCAAAACAACTCCAAGGTTCCTAAACATGTTCATACACTACTCTTTCATACCACACATGCCAACCTACATAATTCACCCAATCTATTCAATTTAATTTTCCATACTCACCATCAACCTTTAACACATCCATAATCATTTTTATCTTATACTCATGAACATCATAATCCAATACATACAAGCTCATATACTCATTACAATCATAATTTAACATATACCAACTCATCCACCCTTTATACACAAATCATATACTATACATATATCATTCAATTCATTCCTATCTTATAGTCCTCTAGCCTAAGATTTCACATGACATTAAACATTAACTATGAGAAACCAAAACCATACCTTGACTAATACCCCCTTAAGCCCAGAATACCTCAAAATGCCTCTCCTTCACAAGTTTCAAGCCTCCACCGTCAATTTCACAAGCTCAACCACCGGAACTTCGTTCCAAACCACCAATTGAACTCCAAATTAATAAGAAACACAATTTAATCCACATAATATCACAATAATCAACGTAGGACTCACTAATCAATAATTCACTAGGGTTTAATAATTTTTTACCTCATCCACAAATCAAATAGACAAAACTCAGTGATTATCCACTGCTAGAGTTCACCTAAACCATTAAAATTGTTTAATTTCTCAATACCAAAACCTAAGATTTTTAAAATTGGGAAGAGAGAGACTGAGTGTGAAACTAGAATCTTCTTACCATAATACTTGTATGATTTTGAAGAGTTCGACATTTTGGTCACGCGGCCGCAAACGATGCGACGATCGGAGCTCTGGATTGAAAGATATAACTAAATGAATGTTTTGGAGGAGACAAAGTTAGGATTCCATGTTTTTCCTCTCCTCTTCAACGTGTGTGTGTGTTAAATAGGAGGAAGAAGACTAAGTTTGAGTTTTGGAACAAAATTTTTAAAATTGATGTTAAAATTCGTATTTTAATTATTTATACTTCTCTAAACTGTAAAATTTTATTTTCTGATTTTTTAAGCTCATAATTAATTTATTAGTTAATTAATTATTAATTTTCAGGTGGCTCTGAACAGTAAACACTATGAAAGTATATATGGCCTTAAAGTTAAAAGAAAATTAAATTGAAGTCAAAATGTTAATAACTTTTTCTCTCTCAACTTTCAAACCTTTCTTCTCCTTTGTCATGGTAATGTGAAGTACTAAAGTGTGAACTGTGAAGTAATGTATGAAACCATACAAAAAGACAAAAAGTGTACTGTTTCAAAAAAAAAAAAGACAAAAAAGGTATAAAATTTTCTTTATCAATTTTATTTTTACCACTTATCATTTATTTTATATTTGAAAAATTGAAACTGAAGATCAAAAATTAAAAATAGATGGTATGGTAACACAGCAGTAACTAGGGGTGTACTCAAGGGGACAACAAGCATAGACCTTGGCCGCTCAGTTTTAAAAAAAAAAATTATTAGTAATAATATTTTGTTTAATATAAATTAAGTCCAAATCAAAAAGTATAAGAAAAAAGAGCATTTTGATAAACTAAAAAGAAGTTTACAAGGCTCATTATTAGATAATGGGCTCTAAACAGTAACACTATGAAAATATATGACCCTAAAGTTAAAAGAAAATTAAATTGAAGTCAAAACGTTAAAAACTTTTTTCTCTCTCAACTTCCAAACCTTTCTTCTCCTTTGTGGCGGTAATCTGAAATATTGAAGTGTGAACTGTGAAGTAATGTAAGCAACCATACAAAAAGACAAAAAAATATACTATTTTAAAAGAAACAAAGACAAAATAAGTAATAAAATTTTCTTTATCAATTTTATTTTTACCACTTATCATTTATGTTATGTTTGAAAAATTAAAATTGAAGAACAAAAACTAAAAATAGATGGCATAGTAACACACTAACACATGAAACAAAATTAGGGAGATATATTGCTTAGTTTTGTATATTTATTAACATTAATTTTATTAAATTTGTTTTTAATAATAAAAATATATTATATTTAGCATTTAACAAGTAAGAAAAGAAATCAAGAAGACAAGAAAACGAAAAAGTTTATAGAAGCGAAAGGTTAGTATATTTTTTCTTAATATTTTTAAATTATTAATTTGATTTAAATTTTAAATGTTATAATTTAACTATTATTTTTATTTTTTAAAAATACATATTTATAATAAATTTTTGTTATCTTGTTCACATTAATAATACAGGTAAAAAGAAATTAGAGCATTTCATAATGAGAAAGCAAAGCAAAATCGATACAATTTTTAAGAGAAAAGTTGTTAATAATGTTGATGTTCAAATTAGTCAGTCTTCTAATCTTATTTCACAAGAAATTCAAATAAGTGAGTGCTCTAATCTTACTCAAAATGCACATTATTATGAAGCTAAAATTCTAAGAATAGAAAAAGATGTTGATATCTCCTTATTAGAAAGGAATCCAGAAAATGACGTCCAATTTGTCAATATCATTGATGTGAAGATAAATGTCGGTCTAGAATTTCTCAAAGGAATTTCATTGCAAGTATAATCCAAAGCAATAATTAATCCTCATATTAAAGTTTAATTTTGTTTGTCACAAGTACAAACTCAATAAAAATAAACCGAGAGTATTTAAATCTCGGGTCGTCTCTCAAGGAATTGCAGAGAAGTGTGCATATTATTGGTTATGGATAAGTATTTTGGGGTTTTAAATGATAAACAAGAAAGTAAATAACAAGAAAGTAAAACTAGCATTAAAATGAGTCTTGACAAGGATCAAGAGTCAAGGTTTTCTATCTTGGATCATTGACTGTAACATGGTGATTACAAAGGGTTAATTCCACTTAGTTGCCCTTTAACATCGGAGGATTAAGTCAAGTAGATGTAATTGGTCCTAAAACCAATTAACAACCCTAAATCACCAATGAAACTGGACATCAATAATCTCAAGGGACCTAAGTCCTCAATCACAAGTCAAGAATACTAAAATCTACTCTAAAATTCAACTAAATATTTTATCAAATACTTAGAAGGCATAAAAGAAAAGTATGGTAAAATGACAAGAAATATAAAATCTAACAACTACCAATTGCAAGAAAACAATAATAACAACTAAATTAAATAAGAAGAAACATAAAACATAAATTGCATTAATGGAAATTAAAATTAACAAGAGTCATAAACATAAAGGCAACAAAATAAAGGAAATAGCAATTAAAACTAAAAGAGCAAAGATGTAACAAAAAGAAATTGAAAGAAAAACTAAATTAAAGCAAGCTTAAAACCTAAATCTAAGAGGGGTCTAACCTAATCTACCCTAATTCTAGAAAGAAGAGAGAGCTTCTCTCTCTAGAATATGACCTAAAGCATGTTACTAAAACTATCCTAATTGCTCTCCCCTAGATCCATCTTGAAGTCTGCCTCTAATAGCTTCAGAAATGAGTTGGATTTGGGCTTGGATGGCTTAGAAATCGCCCCCAGCGTATTGCCTTTAAGTTGGTCAGGTGCCGCTTGTCACGCGTATGCATGGGTGACGCGTATGCGTCGCCTGACAGATGTCCTTATCACGCGTACGCGTGGGCCTCACGTATGCGTCGCCATGAATTCAGAAAATCCTTATTTCTTCATGAATTCTCCACCTTGCATGCTTTTCTCTTCACTTCTTCCATCCAATCCTTGCCTTATAAGCCTGAAATCACTCAACAAATATATCAAGGCATCGAATGGAATTAAAGTGAATTAAAATTAGCTATTTTAAGGTCTAAAAAACATATTTTCAATCATTAAGCACAATTAGGAGAAATTCACAAAACTATGCTATTTTAGTGAATAAAAGTGAGAAAAGTTAATAAAATCCACCAAATACAATACAAAATAAATCATAAAATTGTGGTTTATTAATCATGTCAACGAACGTGACAAGATTCGTAGAGCATAAATAATAGGTGGACCAAATGAATTAACAAATGTTAGTTGTAATGACCCAATTTCTGGCATGTCATGATCATACTAGAAACTGCGCGCAACCAACTTGTCTTCCTAATTATTATCTATTATTTATTATATGAGCCTGATTCGTTGTTAAAAGTGTAGTTATTTTGCGAGGTACCTTTTTTTTAAAATGTTTAGATTAATAAACAGAATCATTCATAATCAATTCACAACTGATAACAGATAAAATAGTTATAAACAAGGACACATAAATACATCACAAGTAGTTGCCAATATTCGGTGATCCAACCTTTATTAGAGTAAAGATCTTTAGTCAGAACACCCCTAGATATAGTTAGATAATAACTATATACATATATACACATACAACATCCAGGCCCTGACCTGTTCAAGAAGTCCCGACGCTGGTGCCCAGGCTAACCTAGACTCTATACTCACCTAGTCCCTCTAAACTACTAAAGCGAGAGAAAGTACGTTCTAAGTCTTTAAAACTCAAGCCAGGTTGCACGTCACCAAAAGGTGGAACATCATCGACTACTCCTCTGCACGATCAGACATTGTCGTATGACGTCTCTCTGGTACCTCGTCAAGTAGCCACATAATAGGAGTCTCGTACAGAGGATTTAGGTTAAAGTTCGCATGCAAACGAGGTGAACGGGGTGTAGACGTTGGCTGGTCTCATAGTATATACATATAGATAGATAAAGAAGTTCACTCTAGACTCAGAAGACTACCTAGAGAGGAATCTTCTTTGTGGAACGATCATCAACGAACTACAGAAGGTTACTCTTCTTCCATCTGAAGAGGGGAGGGAGAGAGAAGGGGTAAGAACTAGGAAGTTCTTAGTAGGACCGGGGTTATTAGCTACATTCATTAATTCTGTGTTGTTTTACAGACGAATAGCAGAATACAGAGAAGCAGTAAACAGAAGATACAGATAAATAGAGAAAAGAGAGAAAACAAAAAGCATAATACAAATAGAAGAATACAAGAAAACAAAACACAGACACAAAGAATAGAATACAAACAAAGAAAGTATACATTCATACAATAATCATAACAGAGGAAATGCACAACCAAGTAAGATGCATGTCTAGCCCAAGTCAAGGTAATGAGCTCATTTGTTAGTTATATACCCGCTCCCAACATTACCCAACAACCATTTTCTGGAAAAGGCTTTCCTGTTGGCAATCCCCATGATGAGTGGATATTTTATACGCTTTTTGGCATCACTTTCATATAGTTTTTAGTAGTTTTTGTTTAGTTATTATTAGGTTTTTCTAGGTTTTAGTGTTAAATTCATATTTTTGGATAATACTATGATTTTTTGTGTCTTTGGAAAATTTCAGGTTTTTTTTGGCTGAAATTGAGGAGTTGGAGCAGAAGTCTGATTCAGAGACAGAGAAAGCACTGCAGATGCTATCCAAATCTGACCTACCTGCATTTGGAAGAGCTTTTCTAGTGCTACAGAAGACCAAATAGAGCACTCTCAACGAATAGAGAAAGCTGACTTCTAGAGCTTTCTAGAAATATATAATAGTCTATACTTTGCTTTGTATTATAAGGTCCAAAACTGGCATTCAACGCCAGATACCTGCACCCTTCCAGGGGAGGAGCCCTGCTGAGTCCTATGAATTAATAAAAGTATTTTTGTTTCTTCTCCGATCCATGTTTGATCAATTCTAAGATGTATTTTCACACTTCAACGTGGTGAATAGGATGATCTGACAAATTAGCTCTGTTCATCACATTAAGACGAACGTGCCTGACAAACACCCGCGTCTACTTGGGTTTGTGTGAATACTTCAGCGGAAAGCACACACCACCAACTTGATTCATACATCTCTCAGACGGCTAATTCAGGACTTTGTTGGAGACTTCTAGGGACAGCAGTTCAGCCGATTTTGGGGAGATTAGGGTCTCTGTGGTAGAGGCTAGAACCCTATGATGCAGCATTCTCTGATCCGGAAAGATCCAAACTTGTCTGTGGCATTTTGAGTAGGATCATTAAGGAGAATGGACTGTACGCACTTCACCCTCAAGCAGAGATGGATCCACACTAACTCTAGGGTTCAGCTCATGCACAAGCAGAGAAGACAGTAATACCGGAGTTAATTAAAGCAACTCCAATCCTCAACTCTATTCCTATTCCTATTCTTTAACTTTATTACAATTTGGTATTCCTTTCACAATCAACAACCTTTTTTATTCCGTCTGACTAAGACCTGTAAGATAACTGATGAGCGGATAATTTGTACGCTTTTTGGCATTGTTTTTAGTATGTTTTTAGTATGATTTAGTTAGTTTTTAGTATATTTTTATTAGTTTTTAATTAAAATTCACTTTTCTGGACTTTACTATGAGTTTGTGTGTTTTTCTGTGATTTCAGGTATTTTCTGGCTGAAATTGAGGGACCTGAGCAAAAATCTGATTCAGAGACTGAAAAGGACTGCGGATGCTGTTGGATTCTGACCTCCCTGCACGCGAAGTGGATTTTCTGGAGCTACAGAAGTCCAATTGGCGCGCTCTTAACGGCGTTGGAAAGTAGACATCCTGGGCTTTCCAGCAATATATGATAGTCCATACTTTGCCCAAGATTTGATGGCCCAAACCGGCGTTCAAAGTCACCTTCAGAATTCCCAGCGTTAAACGCCGGAACTGGCACCAAAGTGGGAGTTAAATGCCCAAACTGGCACAAAAGCTGGCATTTAACTCCAAGAGAAGTCTCTACACGAAAATGCTTCAATGCTCAGCCCAAGCACACACCAAGTGGGCCCGGAAGTGGATTTTTATGTCATTTACTCATCTTTGTAATTCTTAAGCTACTAGTTCCCTATAAATAGGACCTTTTGCTATTGTATTTTTTATCTTTGGACATCTAGTTCTTTGATCACTGGGGGCTGGCCTCACGGCCATGCCTAGACCTTGTTCTTATATATTTTCAACGGTGGAGTTTCTACACACCATAGATTAAGGTGTGGAGCTCTGCTGTACCTCGAGTATTAATGCAATTACTATTGTTCTTCTATTCAATTCCGCTTGTTCTTGTTCCAAGATATCACTTGTTCTTCAACTTGATGAATGTGATGATCCGTGACACTCATCATCATTCTCACCTATGAACGTGTGACTGACAACCACCTCCGTTCTACCTTAGATTGGGTGAATATCTCTTGGATTCCTGATACACGATGCATGGTTGATCGCCTGACAACCGAGCGCTCGCCTGACAACTGAGCCAGCCATTCCGTGAGATCAGAGTCTTCGTGGTATAGGCTAGAACTGATGGCGGCATTCAAGAGAATCCGGAAGGTCTAACCTTGTCTGTGGTATTCTGAGTAGGATTCAATGATTGAATGACTGTGACGTGCTTCAAACTCCTGAGGGCGGGGCGTTAGTGATAGACGCAAAAGAATCACTGGATTCTATTCCGGCCTGATTGAGAACCGACAGATGGATAGCCGTGCCGTGACAGGGTGCGTTGAACATTTCCACTGAGAGGATGGGAGGTAGCCACTGACAACGGTGAAACCCTTGCATAAGCTTGCCATGGAAAGGAGTAAGAAGGATTGGATGAAGACAGTAGGAAAGCAGAGAGACGGAAGGGACAGAGCATCTCCATTCGCTTATCTGAAATTCTCACCAATGGAATACATAAGTATCTCTATCTTTATCTTTATGTTTTATTCATCATCTATACCCATTTGAGTCTGCCTGACTAAGATTTACAAGGTGACCATAGCTTGCTTCATACCAACAATCTCCGTGGGATCGACCCTTACTCGCGTGAGGTTTATTACTTGGACGACCCAGTGCACTTGCTGGTTAGTTGTGCGAAGTTGTAGTGATCACAATTTCGCCCACCAAGTTTTTGGCGCCGTTGCCGGGGATTGTTTCGTGTATGGACAACTGACGGTTCATCTTGTTGCTTAGATTAGGTAATTTTTCAGAATTTCTTTAAAAATGAATTCTAGAGTTTCATGATGATCTGTTGAAATCTGGCTGGCTGAGAAGCCATGTCTAATCTTATTGGACCGAGGTTTCAACTTATCATCACAAGAGCTTGTTGATTTCTATCAAACTTGCTATTGGAGCAATGATCTGCTGAGGCTTGGCTGGCCATTGGCCATGTCTAGTGTTTTGGACCGAAGCTTTCTTTGAAAGCTTGGCTGGCTGTGAAGCCATGTCTAATTCCTGGACCGGAGTCTTAGACTAGCATTGCAATGATTCCTGGAATTCAAATTAAGAATTCTGAAACCTTTATTTTCTATTTTCATATAATTTTCGAAAAAGCACAAAAAATTACAAAATCATAAAAAAAAAATTTTTTTTATAAAAATCATAAAAACCAAAAAAATATTTTATGTTTCTTGTTTGAAGTCCAGTGTCTCATTTTAAGTTTGGTGTCTTGCATGCATTGTTTATTTGATCTTGGTTCTATTTTCAAGTCAATAATACAGGGAACTGAAGATTCAGTACATGCAGCAGAGGAATTAAACAGAAAAAGCTGGGCGTTCAAAACGCCCAGTGAAGAAGGCAGACTTGCGTTTAAACACCAGCCAGGGTGCCTGGTTGGGCGTTTAACGCCCAAAAAGGTAGTGCATTGGGCGTTAAACGCCAGAATGTGCACCATTCTGGGCGTTTAACGCCAGGATGGCACAAGAGGGAAGATTTTGTTTTCAAATCAATTTTTTTTCAAGTTTTCAAAGTTTTTCAAAATCAAATCTTTTTCAAATCAAATCTTTTCAATCAAATGTTTTCAAAATCAATTTCTTTCCTTTTTCAAAGATACTTGCTAACAATTAATGATTTGATTGAACATTTTAAGTATGTTGCCTTTTCTGTTGAGAAAGGTTTAATGTTTGAATCATATCTTTTCTTGTTAGCCAAGTCATTAATTTTAAAATCAAATCTTTTTAAAATTGTTTTCAAATCATATCTTTTCAATCATATCTTTTTAAAAGCATAATTTTTCAAACATATCTTTTTAATCACATCTTTTTCAAAAATAGTTTTCAATCATATTTTTTTCAAAATCTTTTTCAAAAATCACTTGATTTCTTTCCCACTTTTAGTTTTCGAAAATTATCAATCAATTTTTCAAAATGTTTTTAAAATCTTTTTAACTTAATTTTCGAAAAATCTCTTCCCCTCTTCTCACATCCTTCTATTTATGGAGTACCACTCCTCCTCAATGCACAATTCGAACTATATCTCACTAAGTTCGAATTCTCTACTTCTTCCTTCTATTTTTCTTTTCCTCTGACACCTCAAGGAATCTCTATAATGTGACATAGAGGATTCCATATTTTCTTGTTCTCTTCTCTTTCATATGAGCAGGAACAAAGACAAAGGCATTCTTGTTGAAGCTGACCCTGAACCTGAAAGGACCTTGAAGCGAAAACTAAGAGAAGCTAAGGCACAACTCTCTGTAGAGGACCTAACAGAAATCTTTAAAGAAGAAGACATGGCAACCGAAAACAACAACAATGCAAACAATGCAAGGAAGGTGCTGGGTGACTTTACTGCACCTACTCCCGACTTCTATGGGAGAAGCATCTCTATCCCTGCCATTGGAGCAAACAACTTTGAGCTTAAGCCTCAATTAGTTTCTCTAATGCAACAGAATTGCAAGTTCCATGGACTTCTATTGGAAGATCCTCATCAGTTCTTAGCTGAATTCTTGCAAATCTGTGACACTGTCAAGACTAATGGGGTTGACCCTGAGGTCTACAGACTTATGCTATTCCCTTTTGCTGTAAGAGACAGATCTAGAATATGGTTGGACTTACAACCTAAAGACAGCCTGAACTCTTGGGAAAAGCTAGTCAATGCCTTCTTGGCAAAGTTCTTTCCACCTCAAAAATTGAGTAAGCTTAGAGTGGAAGTCCAAACCTTCAGACAGAAGGAAGGTGAATCCCTCTATGAAGCTTGGGAAAGATACAAACAATTAATCAGAAAATGTCCTTCTGACATGCTTTCTGAATGGAGCATCATAGGTATTTTCTATGATGGTCTCTCTGAACTATCCAAGATGTCTTTGGATAGCTCTGCTGGAGGATCTCTTCATCTGAAGAAGACGCCTACAGAAGCTCAAGAACTAATTGAAATGGTTGCAAATAACCAATTCATGTACACTTCTGAAAGGAATCCTGTGAACAATGGGACTAATCAGAAGAAAGGAGTTCTTGAGATTGATACTCTGAATGCCATTCTGGCTCAGAACAAAATATTGACTCAGCAAGTCAATTTGATTTCTCAAAGTCTGTCTGGAATGCAAAATGCACCAAGCAGTACTAAGGATGCTTCATCTGAAGAAGAAGCCTATGATCCTGAGAACCCTTCAATGGAAAAGGTGAATTACCTAGGAGAACCCTATGGAAACACCTATAATTCTTCATGGAGAAATCATCCAAATTTCTCATGGAAGGGTCAACAGAGACCTCAACAAGGTTTCAACAACAATAATGGTGGAAGAAACAGGTTTAGCAATGGCAAGCCTTTTCCATCATCTTCTCAGCAACAGACAGAGAATTCTAAGCAGAACCACTCTGACTTAGCAACCATGGTCTCTGATCTAATCAAAACCACTCAAAGTTTCATGACTGAAACAAGGTCCTTCATTAGGAATTTGGAGGCACAAGTGGGACAGCTGAGCAAGAAAGTTACTGAACTCCCTCCTAGTACTCTTCCAAGCAACACAGAAGAAAATCCAAAAGGAGAGTGCAAGGCCATCAACATGACCGAGTTTGGAGAGGAGGGAGAGGCAGTGAACGCCACTGAGGAAGACCTCAATGGACGTCCACTGGCCTCCACTGAGTTCCCCAATGAGGAACCATGGGAATTTGAGGCTCAAAATGAGACCATAGAGATTCCATTGGACTTACTTCTGCCATTCATGAGCTCTGATGAGTATTCTTCCTCTGAAGAGGATGATGTTGCTATAAAATTGATAGCTACGATTTTAGGAAATTGCACGATCGGCAAAATTCCTTCCGGCAAGTGCACCGGTTATCGTCAAGTAAAAACTCACAATAGAGTGAGGTCGAATCCCACAAGGATTGGTTGAGTGAGCAATTCGAATTAGAAGTGTGTTCTAGTTGAGCGGAATCAGGATTTAGATGAGAATTGCGGAATGTAAAATTGGCGGGAAAAGTAAATGGCAAGAAATGGAAATTGCGGAATCTTAAATTGCATGAATTAAAGAGCGAGAAGCTAAATTGCTGAAATTAAAAGGGGATCGGGGTGATTGCATGAATTTAATTGCAGAATGTAAAGAGAAAGTGGTAGATCAGAAATGGGGAATTCATTGGGTTTCAGGAGATATTGAGATCTCCGAATCAAAACATTTTTATCCCTTCCTCAACCAATGCATTCATTGAATTTTGCTTGGCAATCTTATATGATTGGATCCCAATCCCTTGGCTCACCAATTCTCTCTAAAAACAAACAAATTCCCAATCCCTTGGTTTAAATGTTCATAAGAAGAGATGATGCTCGATCACTGATTATACCACACAGTTTCATGAACCACAATTTGGTAGGATTACATGTCACAATATCCATCCAAACCCCAATCCAATTCACTGTGAGAAAGCTTCTCTAGCATGAATCCTCCATTCCTTTCCCAAGGTTCCGAAGGATTCCAATTATGGATAGTTTCTTTCCCAAGACAACTATCCAATGGAATTAGATCAAGAAGCTTTCTAACAAAATTCAAGAGAAAAGATTGAAGAAGAAGATAAAAACTATTATTGATTCATTGAATTACAATAGAGCTCCCTAACCCAATGAAAGGGGGTTTAGTGAGTCATAGCTCTGAATTCAATTACCAAGAAAATGATCCCCAGTTCTCCGCTTTAAAAAGTCCCTTCTAACTTAAATTCTATCCTATTTATACACTTTCTAAATTGAGCTTCTGTTGTGTTTCTTGGGCTTTGAGGCCTTTCCCTGATTTCCTTTTGCTTTGGGTTTATGATCCATAATCCTGATGAGGCTGATGAGGCTGCTGATCCAATTTTGTAACATTTATTGACGCAACTTAGTGATAATCAAGTAATGACACATGACTCAACAAATTGAAATTCCAGACTCATCAATTCTTCAGGCCCAATCCCATAAACCATGATATTCAATTGGGTTTCATACCAGAATATGTTTAAGTTAATATTTGTGCTCAAATGCTAACTTAAACTGCAATATCTTTGGCCCAGAAACCTTTTCAATTAGTGGCGTTTAAGTTGCAGTTTAAGCTTAAACTGCAACTTAAACGTTGGACACTCCTGGAGGTGATATAAGTCGAACACGTTTAAGCTTCAGTTTAAGGTTAAACTGAAGCTTAAACGTGGAAATGGAAGAAGGCAACCCTGGAGTGTGGAATTGTCGAACACGTTTAAGCTTCAGTTTAAGGTTAAACTGAAGCTTAAACGTGGAAATGGAGGAAAGCCATCCTGGAGGGTAAAGGTCGAACACGTTTAAGCTCCAGTTTAAGCTTAAACTGGAGCTTAAACGTGGAAATGCAAAATGCAACCCTGGAGGAGAATGGTCGAACACGTTTAAGCTCCAGTTTAAGGTTAAACTGGAGCTTAAACGTGGAAATGGAAGAAAGCAACCCTGGAGGAGAAATGTCGAACACGTTTAAGCTCCAGTTTAAGGTTAAACTGGAGCTTAAACGTGGAAATGGCTCCCTGGTGCTTTCAATTCTGGCGTTTAACTTCCAGTTTAAGGTTAAACTGGAGGTTAAATGCCACTTTCAGCTTTCATGATTTTGGCGTTTAATGCTCCAGTTTAAGCTTAAACTGGAGCTTAAACTGGAGCTTAAACTCCACATGTGATATTCAAGCTTCTTTTATTGATTTTGTTGCTTCCTTGCCTAGCCTCTTCTTCCATGAAATCATCCAAACAACTTCATCAAAGTCTTGCAAAATTTCATGAGAAATCTTTCATTCATAGCATTCAAGTAATATAACTAAAAACTCATGAAATTTGCATCAAAATCATACTGTTTGGATGGTTCATTGCTTTGTTATTCATTTAACCATTTTTGGTTACTTTAAGCTCAAGAAAATGCATAAAACAACTAAAACTAACAGAAAAATGCTAGTGAAACTAGCCTAAGATGCCTTGGCATCACAACACCAAACTTAATACTTGCTTGTCCCTAAGCAAGTCCTGAGTTATTTGAGAAGAAAGTATGAAACAGAAAGCAATTACATTGGCTATATTAGCAAGCATTTGAAGTTCATCAGAAGGGTTTTATGCAGAAAGTTGCAGCATCACTTTTTCATTCTGATCAGGTAAGATTATCACTTTTTCATTGCATCCATCAAACACTGCTATGGCCTCTTGTTATTCTTATGTCCTTGGCACTTTTCTCTTCTTTGTTTTTCTTTTTCTTAGAGCTCCTTTGCTCCTTGTTTGATCAGTGTCATGTGTTGCACAAGCCTTTGGCATTTTCTTTTTCTTATCAGTGCACTACACATATCCACTACAGGCATTTTAGTTCACATTTCTTCTTGAGACATTGGTGCCCAGCACCTCTTTGTGTGACTAAATGTTTTGTATTTAGGTTGCTCTTGATAATGGACTTTTGGTTGATAATCCCGGGTTAGTTAACCCAAGTTACCAAGTGTTGAAACACTCCTCAGAACCTATTCATCCAAGCATATCCTTAATACATAAACACCACAGGCATTTGTCTTAGAAGTTCAAACCATTGGTGCCTAGCTTATTTTCTCAATTTTTTTTTTTGCTTTTTGGTTGCCCTTTTTCAGTGGCTTTTTCTTCTTCTTTTTCTTTCTTTTTCATGGCCAAAGACATTTATTCATCAAGATTCATAGACAGTATTCAAACTTCTACACAAAAATGATAATTCTACACTCAATTTCCAGTGATCTGACTAAACAATCAAGCATGCATACCACCACTTAATTCTACTTGATTTGTCACTAATTGAGCCAAGTTACTTTTGTTCAAAATTTTCTTTTATTTTTGGAAACAGAACAAGCATGGCAAGCATTTGTTTAAGAAGGTGAAGTTATATCCAAACATCTAGGCATTCACTTTATTCAAAGCAGTAAACAGACAAACATACTAGAAATTTCACATAAAACTTAAATGACTTAAAATGAAAGAAAGCTCATAAAGACAATTCACACATTATTATTTGATTATTAAGGAACAAGACCACCTCTCATTTGTTGCTTGGTTCTTCTTGATTCTTGGGGTCCTGTTTCTTCTTGCTTCTTGTCTCTCTTTGACCACTTGTACTTCCTTTGTCTTTTCTTATGAGCTTTGTCCAGAATCCAGCTTTTTTCATTGTTTCTTCCACTCCTTTTTCAAGGATCACTGCCTTGTTTATTTCTCCTTCTTTCCTCCCCTTGAAATACTCATCAAAAGCTGGGAATGCTGGGTCCATCTTGTGTAGATGTTCCCCTATGTAGTTAAGCTTGATTTGAGAACTGATGTTGTAATCAGCTTGAACTACATATCTTGCATTCTGCAAGGTGGTGGCTTCCTTGATTGCCAAGATATTGTCATCTTGGTGTTGGCCTATGTGGCTGAGGGATTCCTGTAATTGTAAATTCTGTTTCCTTTGCAGATCTAGGAATCTTGATTCAAAGTTCCTTTGCATGTCCATCATTTTTAGGTGAAAGTCCTCTTGCCTCTCTTGAGACCTCATGTATTGTTGAGACATTCCTTCTATGATTTCCTGCATTCTGCTCATATCCATGGGATCTCTGGGAACTTATTGCCTTCTTTCTGGATTTTCTTGCTCTTCTTTCTCTTCTTGCTCTGCTTCTTGCTCTGCTTCTTGCTCTGCTTCTTCTTGTTGCCCTTCTTCATTTCTTCTTTTTGTATGTCTTGGAGCAATTGGGCCAAGAGTCATTCTGTGAGCAGTCATGGCCATTCCAGGATGTAGCCAATTAGGTCTTGCATCTTCAAGTGGTACTTGGGCCTCGATGCATAGTCTGATGATGGTGCTAGGGAAGTGGAGCCAGGAGTCAGCTTCACTTTTCTCACTAAACTCTTGTATTTGTTCAGCAATGAGTTTATGAACTTTGATCTCTCCTCCCACCATAATGCAATGTAGCAAGACGGCTCTTTTAGGGGTTATTTCTGAAGAGTTTGCAATGGGTAGGATGGATCTCCTAACTATTGCATACCACCCTTTAGCTTCAGGTGTTAGGTCTCCCCTTCTCAAGACTCTTGGAGCCCCTTTTGTTTTTCTCACCCATTCAGCTCTAATGGCACAAAGGTCTTCAGCAATAGTCTGATAGTCAGGTTCTTCTAGCATCCTATCCTCATAACTTGCTTGGCTGAAACGTATGTTTTTTAGGCCAAGAGTTTTCATGATTGCCTTGGGGCTGAAGTCAACTTCCACCCCTCTCACATAGCTTTTGTATGTAGGTTCCTCGGTTGGATCCTCCCTCACTGCATTTGCATAAAACTCCTTCACCAGGTTGATGTTGATTTTAGTGATTGGCTTAGTCAGGAGCTCCCACTTCCTCTTTTTGATCTTCTCCCAAACACTTGGGAACTCCTCCTTTCCAAGGTCAAAGGGAATCTCAGCTAGTATCTTTTTAGGTCTCATCCATTCGGCCTGAATCTCATGGAAAACTGATTTGTATTTCCATGCATCAAATTCCCTTTCCTCCTCTATTGGCTGCTTGTCTTTTCTTCTTTTGTGGCTAGATGAGGTTGCCATTGGTTCTTTAGTTTTGGCAAGTGACAAGCTAAGGTTGACAAGGTGAAGTACGAAAATGTTGTTAGAAGTGTGGTGAGGTTGTTTTCGGCAAGAGGTAGTTATGCTATGATGAAAGAATATGTGCAAGAAGGAGATTTGGTGGTGTGGAACTCGTTCCCCAAGTGGTTCTTTATGGTGCATGCAAGTGAAAACTGGACGGCTAGGGTGGTTTGTGAAGGATGGCTTGATGGTAAATATATGAATTAGGGGGAAAGACGAATTGCTTTTCACTTTCTTGGAAGTATTCTAGGTGCATTAAATTGTACATGTAGCTATCTTTTCATGCAGAACTTCCTTTTCCCATGTGTCAGTTTCAAAGACTTGTGAACTCCCTTTTTGACCAAGCACCGTACCTCCCCCTTTGTCTTTTTCATCCATTCTTATCCTTCCTTTTGTACCTGCACAAACAAACAACGTTGCTATCATTTTTTTTCGGTCATGTGAATAATGAATAGTACTTGCACATGTTTTTCCTTCTTTTTGAATTGTAAATCAATGATTGACTTCATGAGCTTATAGCCGTGACCCTTGTATGTATGCACACTTATTACTGGACACCAAACTTAGTGTTTGGTAATGTCTCCTGATGACATGAAATCATGTTGGTTGTCCTTAATGAATGTGCATAATTCTAATAAATCATAGTCACTTTGGCTCTTTGATCCTAAACAATTTTACTACCTAAAGTAATTGAAATCAAAGTGTTAAAACATGCAAATGGTATACTTGTCATGAATTTCTAAATCCAGAGGAACTTCTTGCTTTTCATTAACTGTGTTCAAAGAGGAACACCAAACTTAATGTTTGGTTGTGCACCTTGAATGAAAGATTGAATACAATTTGAATAAGATTTGGGGTGCCTTCAGGCACACCAAACTTAGAGACCAATTGTATTTTACATGCAATGTTTAGTGCACCTTATCAACAGTTGTCCTGAGGATTCAAGTTCATGCATAAGAAACCATGCTTTATTAGATGCAAAGCAAAACAATAAAGAGTAAGGATACTAAAACATGGGTTGCCTCCCATGAAGCGCTTCTTTAACGTCACTAGCTTGACGGTTGTCCCTTGTTAAGGTGGATTGTAGTGCTTGATGTCCTCTCCTCTCACTATGAAAACGTCCCCATTTGATTCCTTCATGATTTCCAAATGTTCCATAGAAAGAACTTTCATGATTGTGAACACTTGAGGGAGCTAGGAAGGAATGGTTTTGAGGCCAGGTGGGATTGGCAGATAATGACTTGATATCACTTTATCTCCCGGAGAGAAACCTTCAGTGGGAATTTTCTTGTTTCTCCACCCTATTGGCAATTTTTTTACAATTCTTCCCTCTCTCTTCAGGATTTCTTCATTGACCCTTATGCTAGGAGGATCTTTCTGATCTGTTTCTATCGATGCTTGTGGCTTTAACTCTTGCAATTCTTGTTTGCCTTCCAAGGACTGTTTCAGAGTTTCAGCTGCTGGATTGCCTTCCTCCAAACTCAGATGGCTACTATCATCCTTAGGCTTTTCAGGTTCTGGTTCAGGCTCAGATGCAGGTTTGAAAACATGGAAAATGAGCTGTTCATCATGTATTCTCAAAATTAGCTCTCCTTGTTCTACATCTATGAGCGCTCTAGCAGTGGCTAGAAATGGCCTTCCCAGAATGATAGGGTGTAGGTAGCTTTCTGATGAGCGGATATTTTATACGCTTTTTGGGGGTAATTTCATGTAGATTTTAGTATGTTTTAATTAGTTTTTAATAGAATTCTATTAGTTTTTAAGCAAAAATCATATTTCTGGACTTTACTATGAGTGTGTGTATTTTTCTGTGATTTCAGGTATTTTCTGGCTGAAATTGAGGGAGCTGAGCTAAAATCTAACTTAGGCTGAAAAAGGACTGCTGATGTTGTTGGATCCTGACCTCCCTGCACTCGAAATGGATTTTCTGGAGCTACAGGAGTCCAATTGGCGCGCTCTCAACGGCGTTGGAAAGTAGACATCCAGGGCTTTCCAGCAATATATAATAGTCCATACTTTGCGCAAGGATAGACGACGTAACTTGGCGTTGAACGCCAAGTTCATGCTGCTGTCTGGAGTTAAACGCCAGAAAAACGTCATGATCCGGAGTTGAACGCCCAAAACACGTCATAACCTGGAGTTTAACGCCAAGAAAGGCCTCTACTCGTGGATAGCTTTAATCTCAGCCCCAGCACACACCAAGTGGGCCCCAGAAGTGGATTTCTGCACCAATTTCTGCCCCAGAACTGCCCCAATTCGAATACTGGGAACATCTTGAGGCTTCTATTTCCAGATTGCAAGAAGCTATGGATCAAATAAAGGAAGAACAGAATAATCAAAGAAGCATGATTTGCAAACTGCTCAAGGAACAGGAGGAGCAAGGGCGTGATCTAAGGGAGCTGAAGCGCCAAAAATTAATCCATGAAAAAGCACCACACATATTAGAGGAACACCTACTCCCCGAAACAACAGGTTGCTGAGTTCCAATTTTTTTTTCCTTTCCTTTTCCTGCTTTTAACTTAGTGATAGGATAATTATAGAAATTTACCTTAGGAGATATTTAGTTTGTCTATTTTGATTTTATTTCCAATTAAGCTATAATTTTTTTCTCATCATCATCAGGCATGAATAAAGTAGTAGATTTTTTTTTAGAATAAAGAAGTAATCTATATTTTTCGAGTTCTTAATAATAAAAATTATAATTAATTACATGTGGTGGCAATACTTTTTGTTTTCTGAATGAATGCTTGAACAGTGCATAAATTGTACTTTGAATTTGATGAATATTGGCTCCTGAAAGGATGAGGAACACGAAAAATATTATTGATGATCTAAAAAATCATGAAATTGATTCTTGAAGCAAGAAAAAGCAGTTCAAAAAAAAAAAAAAAACAAGCCATGAGCACTAGCCAAGAGTAAAAAAGGGATCCAAGGCTTTGAGCATCAATGGATAGGAGGGCCCAAGGAAATAAAATCCAGGCCTAAGCGGCTAAACCAAGCTGTCCCTAACCATATGCTTGTGGCATGCAGGTCCAAGTTACAAGCTTGAGACTGAGTGGTTAAAGTCATGATCCAAAGCAAAAGAGTGTGCTTAAGAGCTCTGGACACCACTAACTGGGGACTTTAGCAAAGCTAAGTCACAATCTGAAAAGGTTCACCCAGTTATGTGTCTGTGGCATTTATGTATCTGGTGGTAATACTGGAAAACAAAATGCTTAGGGCCACAGCCAAGACTCATAAAACAACTGTGTTCAAGAATCAACATACTACACTAGGAGAGTCAATAATACTATCTGAATTCTGAGTTCCTAAGGATGCCAATTATTCTGAAAATTTAAAGATACAGGGGGATGCCAAAACTGTTCAGAAACAAAAAGCTACAAGCCCCGCTCATCTAATAAGAATATGAGCTTCATTTGAAACTCTAAAATATTATTACTTCTTAATTTCTGCTAAAGCCTATTTTATTTATCTAGTTGCTTGAGGACAAGCAACAGTTTAAGTTTGGTGTTGTGATGAGCGGATATTTTATACGCTTTTTGGGGGTAATTTCATGTAGATTTTAGTATGTTTTAATTAGTTTTTAATAGAATTCTATTAGTTTTTAAGCAAAAATCATATTTCTGGACTTTACTATGAGTGTGTGTATTTTTCTGTGATTTCAGGTATTTTCTGGCTGAAATTGAGGGAGCTGAGCTAAAATCTGACTTAGGCTGAAAAAGGACTGCTGATGTTGTTGGATCCTGACCTCCCTGCACTCGAAATGGATTTTCTGGAGCTACATGAGTCCAATTGGCGCGCTCTCAACGGCGTTGGAAAGTAGACATCCAGGGCTTTCCAGCAATATATAATAGTCCATACTTTGCGCAAGGATAGACGACGTAACTTGGCGTTGAACGCCAAGTTCATGCTGCTGTCTGGAGTTAAACGCCAGAAAAACGTCATGATCCGGAGTTGAACGCCCAAAACACGTCATAACCTGGAGTTTAACGCCAAGAAAGGCCTCTACTCGTGGATAGCTTTAATCTCAGCCCCAGCACACACCAAGTGGGCCCCAGAAGTGGATTTCTGCACCAATTATCTTAGTTATTCATTTTCTGTAAACCTAGGTTACTAGTTTACTATTTAAACAACTTTTAGAGAATTATTTTGTACCTCATGACATTTTCAGATCTGAATTACATACTTTTTGACGGCATGAGTCTCTAAACTCCATTGTTGGGGGTGAGGAGCTCTGCAGCGTCTCGATGATTTAATACAATTCCTTTGTTTTCCATTCAAACACGCTTGTTCTTATCTAAGATGTTTATTCGCGCTTAATTATGAAGAAGGTGATGATCCGTGACACTCATCACCTTCCTCAACCCATGAACGTGTGCCTGACAACCACCTCCGTTCTACATCAGATTGAATGAATATCTCTTAGATTCCTTAATCAGAATCTTCGTGGTATAAGCCGGATTGATGGCGGCATTCATGAGAATCCGGAAAGTCTAAACCTTGTCTGTGGTATTCCGAGTAGGATTCCGGGATTGAATGACTGTGACGAGCTTCAAACTCCTGAAGGCTGGGCGTTAGTGACAGACGCAAAAGAATCAATGGATTCTATTCCAACCTGATTGAGAACCGACAGATGATTAGCCATGCTGTGACAGAGCATAGGAACGTTTTCACTGAGAGGATGGGAGGTAGCCATTGACAACGGTGACACCATACATAGAGCTTGCCATGGAAGGAACCTTGCGTGTGGGAAGAGGATTTCAAGGAAAAGTAGAAATTCAAAGGACAAAGCATCTCCAAAACTCCAACATGTTTCTCATTACTGCACAACAAGTAACACTGTTATTCTCTTTTATTTTTATAATCAAATCTGGTAATTTCACTTTTAATCCTATTGGCCTCCTGACTAAGATTAATAAAATAAACATTGATTGCTTCAAGCCAATAATCTCCGTGGGATCGACCCTTACTCACGTAAGGTATTACTTGGACGACCCAGTGCACTTGCTGGTTAGTTGAGCGAATCACAAATTCGTGCACCAAGATTTTGGCGCCGTTGCCGGGGATTATTGAGTTTGAACAATTGAAGGCATATTTTATTTCTTAGATTAGGAATAATTTATTTTTGTTGTTACAGAGTCATTAAATTTTGATAGGATAGTTTCTTTTCAAAAATATTATTTTTCTTAATTAATTGTTAATTTTTCGTGAGTTTAGTGTCTTATTCTAAGTTTGGTGTTAAGTGCATGTTTTATATTTTCTCTAAAATTCTCGTGTTAGTATTCTTGGTTCTTCCTTGATCTTCAAGTTGTTCTTGATAATTGGTTATACCCTTTGGAACCTTTTTCAAAAATAATTTTTCTTGGATTGAATCTTGGGCCAAACTTTAAGTTTGGTGTTTTCTTGTTAATCTTTTTATAATTTTCGAAAATTTTCTTAAAGTTTTCTAAAAATTTTAAGTTTGGTGTTCTTCCTTTTGTTCTTGGTGTTCTTGTGAATCTTCAAGGTGTTCTTGAGTTTTTCTTGTGTCTTGATCTTAAAATTTTTTAAGTTTGGTGTTCCTTGGTGTTCTCCCTCCAAAAATTTTCGAAAATAAGGAGCACTAAATCTAAAAATTTTTAAATCTTGTGTCTTTTGTGTGTTTTTCTCTTTCATCAAAAAAAATTTATTTTCTAACTATTTTTAAAACTATATTTTCGAAATTTTTAATATAAAATTCAAATTTCAATTTCAAATTTTTCGAAAAAAAAAAATTTTTCACAAAATATTTTCAAAATATTTTTTTATATATATATATTCCATTTTTATTTATTCCACTACTATAAAATAAATAATATCAACATACATATCATCCCTCTTGTATTCCATTATGGAAGTAAGTATGAATGGACAAGACAAGAGGACTCTGGGGTCATATGCTAACCCCACTACTGCTTCATATGGGAGTAGTATCTGTATACCCTCCATTGGAGTTAGTAGCTTTGAGCTGAATCCTCAGCTCATTATCATGGTGCAGCAAAACTGCCAGTATTCTGGTCTTCCACATGAAGAACCCACAGAGTTTCTGGCACAATTTCTGCAAATTGCTGATACAGTACATGATAAGGAAGTAGATCAGGATGTCTACAGATTATTACTGTTTCCATTTGCTGTAAAAGATCAAGCTAAGAGGTGGTTAAATAACCAACCTAAGAGCAGCATAAAAACATGGAAACAGCTGTCAGAAAAATTTCTGAATCACTATTTTCCTCCCAAACGGATGACACAGCTAAGGCTAAACATTCAAGGCTTCAAACAAGGAGATAATGAATCCCTTTATGATGCTTGGGAGAGATACAGAGAGATGCTAAGAAAATGCCCCTCTGAAATGTTTTCAGAATGGGTGCAATTAGACATCTTCTACTATGGGCTTACAGAAAAAGCTCAGATTTCTCTAGACCACTCAGCTGGTGGATCTATACACATGAGAAAAACAATTGAAGAAGCTCAAGAGCTTATTGATACAGTTGCCAGAAATCAGCATCTGTACCTAAGCAGTGAATCTTCTATGCAAGAAGAAGTTAAAACAGTAACTGCAGAACTCAGTCCAGTGGATCAGGCTAATGAATTCAATCAGCAATTAGACTTTCTAACTCAGCAGCTAGCCGAATTCAAGGAAATATTACAAGAAACAAGAATGGCTAACAGGAACATGGAAGTACAATTAAAGCAGACAGAAAAGCAACTGTCAAAACAAATAACAGAAGAATGCCAAGCAGTTCAATTAAGAAGTGGGAAAACATTAAATACCTCACTTTAAAGCAGCAGGAAACCAAGAAAAGAACAGGTAGAGACCCAAAATCCCTCTGAGGACAATCAGAGCCCAGGGAGGAATAAAGCTGGCGCTGAACGCCCAGACCATGCTCATTCCTGGCGTTCAACGCCAGAAACAAGCATGAATCCGGCGTTGAACGCCCAAAGGGAGCATGGTTCTGGCGTTCAAACGCCAGTGACAAACAGGGAAGTGGCGTCTAACGCCACTCCAGCTCCCACCTCTGGCATTCAAATGCCAGTGGGGGATCAGTCACCTACGAGTGCTGATGATAACCCTTCTAAAATGGCTTCCCAACCCACTTCTGTAGGTAATAAACCTGCAGCAACTAAGGTTGAGGAATACAAAGCCAAAATGCCTTATCCTCAAAAACTCTGCCAAGCGGAACAGGATAAGCAATTTGCCCGCTTTGCAGACTATCTTAGGACTCTTGAAATAAAGATTCCGTTTGCAGAAGCACTTGAGCAAATACCTTCTTATGCTAAGTTCATGAAAGAGATCTTAAGTCATAAGAAGGATTGGAGGGAAACTGAGAAAGTTTACCTCACTGAAGAATGCAGTGCAGTCATTCTGAAAAGCTTACCTGAGAAGCTTAAAGATCCTGGGAGCTTTATGATACCATGCACATTAGAGGATACTTGTACCAAGCAAGCTTTATGTGATCTTGGGGCAAGTATCAACTTAATACCTGCATCTACTATCAGAAAGCTTGGTTTAACTGAAGAAATTAAACCAACCAGGATATGTCTGCAACTTGCTGATGGCTCCATTAAATACCCATCAGGCGTGATTGAAGACATGATTGTCAAGGTTGGGCCATTTGCCTTTCCTACTGACTTTGTGGTGCTGGAAATGGAGGAGCACAAGAGTGCAACTCTCATTCTAGGAAGACCTTTCCTAGCAACTGGCCGAACCCTCATTGACGTCCAAAAAGGGGAAGTAACCTTGAGAGTCAATGAGGAGGAGTTCAAGTTGAATGTTGTCAAAGCCATGCAACATCCAGACACCCCAAATGACTGCATGAGTGTTGACATTATTGATTCTCTGGTAAGAGAGGTCAATATGGCTGAGAGTCTCGAATCAGAGCTAGAGGACATCTTTAAAGATGTTCAGCCTGATTTGGAGGAATCAGAGAAGACAATAGAACCTCTGAAAATCCCTCAGGAAGAGGAGAAACCTCCTAAACCCGAGCTCAAACCATTACCACCATCCCTGAAATATGCATTTCTGGGAGAAGGTGATACCTTTCCTGTAATTATAAGCTCTACCTTAGAGCCACAGGAAGAGGAAGCACTAATTCAAGTGCTAAGGACACACAAGACAGCTCTTGGGTGGTCCATCAGTGATCTTAAGGGCATTAGCCCAGCCAGATGCATGCACAAGATCTTGTTGGAGGATGACGCCAAACCAGTGGTCCAACCACAAAGGCGGCTGAATCCAGCTATGAAAGAAGTGGTGCAGAAGGAGGTCACTAAATTACTAGAGGCTGGGATTATTTATCCTATTTCTGACAGCCCCTGGGTAAGCCCTGTCCAAGTTGTCCCTAAGAAGGGAGGTATGACAGTGGTTCATAATGAAAAAAATGAACTGGTTCCTACAAGAACAGTTACAGGGTGGCGTATGTGTATTGATTATAGAAGACTCAATACAGCCACCAGAAAGGATCATTTTCCTTTACCATTCATAGACCAAATGCTAGAAAGACTAGCAGGTCATGAATACTACTGCTTCTTGGATGGATATTCAGGTTATAATCAAATTGCAGTAGATCCCCAGGATCAGGAGAAAACGGCGTTCACATGCCCATCTGGAGTATTTGCATACAGAAGGATGCCATTTGGCCTGTGCAATGCACCTGCAACCTTTCAGAGGTGCATGCTTTCCATTTTCTCTGATATGGTAGAAAAATTTCTGGAAGTCTTCATGGATGATTTTTCAGTATTTGGAGACTCATTCAGCTCCTGCCTTAACCATTTAGCACTTGTTCTGAAAAGATGCCAAGAGACTAACCTGGTTTTAAACTGGGAAAAATGTCACTTTATGGTGACTGAAGGAATTGTCCTTGGGCATAAAATTTCGAACAAGGGAATAGAGGTGGATCAAGCTAAGGTAGAAGTAATTGAAAAATTACCACCACCTGCCAATGTTAAGGCAATCAGAAGCTTTCTGGGGCATGCAGGATTCTATAGGAGGTTTATAAAGGATTTTTCAAAAATCGCCAAACCTCTGAGCAACCTGCTAGCTGCTGACACGCCATTTATCTTTTATGAAGAGTGTCTGCAGGCATTTGAAACTCTGAAAGCTAAATTGGTTACAGCACCAATCATCTCTGCACCAGACTGGACTTTACCATTTGAGTTGATGTGTGATGCCAGTGACCATGCCATTGGTGCAGTGTTGGGACAAAGGCATGACAAGCTTCTGCACGTCATTTATTATGCGAGCCGTGTTCTAAATGACGCACAGAAGAACTACACAACCACAGAAAAAGAGCTACTTGCAGTGGTTTACGCCATTGACAAATTCAGATCCTATTTAGTAGGATCAAAAGTGATTGTGTACACTGATCATGCTGCTCTTAAATATCTACTCACAAAGCAGGATTCAAAACCCAGACTCATCAGATGGGTGTTGCTTCTGCAAGAGTTTGATATAGAAATAAGAGACAAAAAAGGGACAGAGAATCAAGTGGCAGATCATCTGTCCCGAATAGGACCAGTGGAAGGGGCGTCCCTCCCTCTCACTGAGATCTCGGAAACCTTTCCGGATGAGCAGTTGTTTGCCATCCAGGAAGTGCCATGGTTTGCAGACATTGCAAACTACAAGGTAGTGAGATTCATACCCAAAGAGTACAGTAGGGTGCAATCAAAGAAATTAATCACAGATGCAAAATACTATCTTTGGGATGAACCATATCTCTTCAAGAGATGTGCAGACGGAGTAATCCGTAGATGTGTGCCTAAAGAAGAAGCACAGAAGATCCTTTGGCACTGCCATGGATCACAGTACGGAGGACATTTTGGAAGTGAGCGAACAGCCACAAGAGTCCTCCAAAGTGGCTTCTACTGGCCCACTCTCTACAAAGATTCCCGAGCTTTTGTGCTCAATTGTGACAGTTGCCAAAGATCAGGCAACCTACCACACAGTTATGCCATGCCTCAGCAAGGAATCTTGGAGATTGAGTTGTTTGATGTATGGGGCATTGACTTCATGGGACCCTTCCCACCGTCATACTCAAACACTTATATTCTGGTGGCAGTGGATTATGTATCCAAATGGGTAGAGGCTATTGCAACACCCACCAATGACACTAAAACAGTGTTAAAATTCCTCCAGAAACACATCTTCAGCAGATTTGGTATCCCTAGAGTGTTAATTAGTGATGGGGGCACTTATTTCTGCAATAAACAGCTTTATGCTGCTCTGGTTCGTTATGGAGTCAACCACCGGGTAGCTACTCCATATCACCCACAGACTAATGGGCAAGCTGAAGTCTCAAATAGAGAACTCAAAAGAATCCTGGAACGGACTGTAATTAACCGTAGAAAGGATTGGGCAAGGAGCTTGGATGATGCTCTGTGGGCATACAGAACAGCATTCAAGACCCCTATAGGGACCTCTCCATACCAGCTTGTGTATGGAAAGGCATGTCACTTGCCAGTGGAACTGGAACATAAGGCCTACTGGGCAACCAGATTCCTAAACCTTGATGCCAAATTAGTTGGAGAAAAACGACTGCTCCAGTTAAATGAGCTAGAGGAGTTTAGACTCAATGCTTTCGAGAATGCAAAAATTTACAAAGAGAAAGCAAAAAGATGGCATGATAAGAAAGTGTCATCCAGAGTCTTTGAGCCAGGACAGAAAGTTCTGCTATTTAATTCAAGGCTCAAATTATTCCCCGGAAAATTAAAATCCCGGTAGAGAGGTCCATATGTCATTACAAGTGTATCCCCATATGGATACATAGAGCTTCAGGATAATGACTCCAACAAAAAGTTCATTTTTAATGGACAAAGAGTTAAACACTATCTTGAAGATAATTTCGAGCAAGAATGCTCAAGACTGAGACTTCATTGAAGATCAGTGACAGTCCAACTAATGACATTAAAGAAGCGCTTGCTGGGAGGCAACCCAGCCAATTACAAAGTTTATTTACTAATTAAATAAATTTTCCTTTTTTACAGGTTTGAGTCCAAGTATCTTCAAGGGTGAATTAGCAATTGGTTGAAGTCATAGAGTTACAGGGAAATTTGGAAGCTCACTGGCGTGAAAAAGCCAGTAAGAAATACTTTGGGCGTTAAACGCCCAAAAGAAGCACCCACTGAGCGTTTAACGCCAGTAAGGGTAGCCATCTGGGCGTTAAACGCCAGAAAGGAGCATCTTCTGGGCGTTAAACGCCAGAAAGATGCACCTTCTGGGCGTTTAACGCCAGTTTGCTAGCATCCTGGGCGTTCAGAAAAACGCCCAGTAACAAAGGACTTCCTGGCGTTCAACACCAGAAAGAAGCACCAGTTGGGCGTTGAACGCCCAGGAGAAGCAACATTTGGGCGTTAAACGCCCAAACCATGCAGCAGTTGGGCGTTTAATGCCAGGATGGTGGGGAGGAGGTAAAATTCGTTTTTCTTCACAATTTTTCTAAATTTTTATGTTTCAATCCATGATTTCTTGCATAAACATATTTTAAATTATCACCCCTCAATCCAAATTAGTGTTCTAAAAATCCTAATTTTTAAAATCCCTTTTTCAAAAATATCAAATGTATCTTAAATTATAAAACCAAATGGTTTTCCAATCCAATCCAACTCTTTTAAAAATTTGTTTTCAAAACTCAATTCTCTTTTTAAAATCTTTTTCAAAATTAAAAATTTCAGATTTATCTTTTCAAATTATTATTCATATCTTTCTCTTTTAAAATTATATCTTTTTCTTATCATATCCTTTAAAATCATATCTTTTAAAATCATATCTTCTATCTTAATTCTTTCTTATTTTTCGAAAAACTCCCACCCCCTCCCTATATATTATATTCGGCGCCCTCCTCATCACCACCATTCCACAATTGTTCTCCTTCTATCCCTCTTCTTTCTTCTCTTTTGCTTGAGGACAAGCAAAGCTCTAAGTTTGGTGTGTTTTACCCGTGATCACAAAAATTATTGTGTCTTTTGATCATGGCCCCTAAAGGGAAACAACCCAACCCAAGAGGCAAGAAAGAAAGCACTCCAAAGCCACTTTGGAATCAAGGGAAGTTCTTAACTAAAGAACATTCAGACCATTACTACAAGATAATGAGTCACAGATCAGTGATCCCGGAAGTCAGATTTGATCTGAAAGAAGATGAATATCCGGAGATCCAAGAGCAAATTCGAAACAGGAATTGGAAAATTCTGGCCAATCCTGAAACGAAAGTGGGGAAGAACATGGTTCAAGAATTTTATGCTAATCTATGGCAGACAGAAAGGCAAAGAATCATTGGAGCTGCTCTCTTCGACCATAAGACCTTAGTCAGAGGAAAGATCATTCATACCAATTCTGACAAGATCAGGGAGATATTCAAGATTCCTCAACTGAAAGATGACCCAGACTCCTTTAATAGGAGAATGATGAGGGTCAATAAAGGATTGGACAAGATCTTGGAAGATATATGCATCCCTGGAGCCAAGTGGACTACCAGCACAACTGGCATCCCAGTTCAACTCAAAAGGGAAGATCTGAAACCAGTAGCCAGAGGCTGGCTGGATTTCATTGGGCGTTCCATATTGCCCACCAGCAACCGTTCTGAAGTTACCATCAAAAGAGCTGTCATGATTCACTGCATCATGCTGGGAAAGGAAGTAGAAGTCCATCAGCTGATCTCATGTGAGCTATATAAAATAGCAAACAGGAATTCTAAGGACGCCAGATTGGCTTATCCAAGCTTAATTTCTATGCTTTGCAAAGATGCTGGAGTAAAGATGGGAATAACTGAATATATCCTAATTGAAAAGCCCATTACTGGAATATCAATGGTCAGACAACAGCAACAAGATGATTCAACCAAGAGAAGAGCACCAGAAGCCCTCCCAGAACTGCCCCAATTCGAATACTGGGAACATCTTGAGGCTTCTATTTCCAGATTGCAAGAAGCTATGGATCAAATAAAGGAAGAACAGAATAATCAAAGAAGCATGATTTGCAAACTGCTCAAGGAACAGGAGGAGCAAGGGCGTGATCTAAGGGAGCTGAAGCGCCAAAAATTAATCCATGAAAAAGCACCACACATATTAGAGGAACACCTACTCCCCGAAACAACAGGTTGCTGAGTTCCAATTTTTTTTTCCTTTCCTTTTCCTGCTTTTAACTTAGTGATAGGATAATTATAGAAATTTACCTTAGGAGATATTTAGTTTGTCTATTTTGATTTTATTTCCAATTAAGCTATAATTTATTTTTCTCATCATCATCAGGCATGAATAAAGTAGTAGATTTTTTTTTAGAATAAAGAAGTAATCTATATTTTTCGAGTTCTTAATAATAAAAATTATAATTAATTACATGTGGTGGCAATACTTTTTGTTTTCTGAATGAATGCTTGAACAGTGCATAAATTGTACTTTGAATTTGATGAATATTGGCTCCTGAAAGGATGAGGAACACGAAAAATATTATTGATGATCTAAAAAATCATGAAATTGATTCTTGAAGCAAGAAAAAGCAGTTCAAAAAAAAAAAAAAAACAAGCCATGAGCACTAGCCAAGAGTAAAAAAGGGATCCAAGGCTTTGAGCATCAATGGATAGGAGGGCCCAAGGAAATAAAATCCAGGCCTAAGCGGCTAAACCAAGCTGTCCCTAACCATATGCTTGTGGCATGCAGGTCCAAGTTACAAGCTTGAGACTGAGTGGTTAAAGTCATGATCCAAAGCAAAAGAGTGTGCTTAAGAGCTCTGGACACCACTAACTGGGGACTTTAGCAAAGCTAAGTCACAATCTGAAAAGGTTCACCCAGTTATGTGTCTGTGGCATTTATGTATCTGGTGGTAATACTGGAAAACAAAATGCTTAGGGCCACAGCCAAGACTCATAAAACAACTGTGTTCAAGAATCAACATACTACACTAGGAGAGTCAATAATACTATCTGAATTCTGAGTTCCTAAGGATGCCAATTATTCTGAAAATTTAAAGATACAGGGGGATGCCAAAACTGTTCAGAAACAAAAAGCTACAAGCCCCGCTCATCTAATAAGAATATGAGCTTCATTTGAAACTCTAAAATATTATTACTTCTTAATTTCTGCTAAAGCCTATTTTATTTATCTAGTTGCTTGAGGACAAGCAACAGTTTAAGTTTGGTGTTGTGATGAGCGGATATTTTATACGCTTTTTGGGGGTAATTTCATGTAGATTTTAGTATGTTTTAATTAGTTTTTAATAGAATTCTATTAGTTTTTAAGCAAAAATCATATTTCTGGACTTTACTATGAGTGTGTGTATTTTTCTGTGATTTCAGGTATTTTCTGGCTGAAATTGAGGGAGCTGAGCTAAAATCTGACTTAGGCTGAAAAAGGACTGCTGATGTTGTTGGATCCTGACCTCCCTGCACTCGAAATGGATTTTCTGGAGCTACATGAGTCCAATTGGCGCGCTCTCAACGGCGTTGGAAAGTAGACATCCAGGGCTTTCCAGCAATATATAATAGTCCATACTTTGCGCAAGGATAGACGACGTAACTTGGCGTTGAACGCCAAGTTCATGCTGCTGTCTGGAGTTAAACGCCAGAAAAACGTCATGATCCGGAGTTGAACGCCCAAAACACGTCATAACCTGGAGTTTAACGCCAAGAAAGGCCTCTACTCGTGGATAGCTTTAATCTCAGCCCCAGCACACACCAAGTGGGCCCCAGAAGTGGATTTCTGCACCAATTATCTTAGTTATTCATTTTCTGTAAACCTAGGTTACTAGTTTACTATTTAAACAACTTTTAGAGAATTATTTTGTACCTCATGACATTTTCAGATCTGAATTACATACTTTTTGACGGCATGAGTCTCTAAACTCCATTGTTGGGGGTGAGGAGCTCTGCAGCGTCTCGATGATTTAATACAATTCCTTTGTTTTCCATTCAAACACGCTTGTTCTTATCTAAGATGTTTATTCGCGCTTAATTGTGAAGAAGGTGATGATCCGTGACACTCATCACCTTCCTCAACCCATGAACGTGTGCCTGACAACCACCTCCGTTCTACATCAGATTGAATGAATATCTCTTAGATTCCTTAATCAGAATCTTCGTGGTATAAGCCGGATTGATGGCGGCATTCATGAGAATCCGGAAAGTCTAAACCTTGTCTGTGGTATTCCGAGTAGGATTCCGGGATTGAATGACTGTGACGAGCTTCAAACTCCTGAAGGCTGGGCGTTAGTGACAGACGCAAAAGAATCAATGGATTCTATTCCAACCTGATTGAGAACCGACAGATGATTAGCCATGCTGTGACAGAGCATAGGAACGTTTTCACTGAGAGGATGGGAGGTAGCCATTGACAACGGTGACACCCTACATAGAGCTTGCCATGGAAGGAACCTTGCGTGTGGGAAGAGGATTTCAAGGAAAAGTAGAAATTCAAAGGACAAAGCATCTCCAAAACTCCAACATGTTTCTCATTACTGCACAACAAGTAACACTGTTATTCTCTTTTATTTTTATAATCAAATCTGGTAATTTCACTTTTAATCCTATTGGCCTCCTGACTAAGATTAATAAAATAAACATTGATTGCTTCAAGCCAATAATCTCCGTGGGATCGACCCTTACTCACGTAAGGTATTACTTGGACGACCCAGTGCACTTGCTGGTTAGTTGTGCGAATCACAAATTCGTGCACCACTTTCCTCCATGTCCAAAATGACAAAGTCTGTGGGGAAGAAATAATTTCCCACTTTCACCAGCACATTCTCAACTACCCCTTTAGCTTGCTTCTGAGTTTTGTCAGCCAGTTGTATGATTACATCAGTGGATCTCACCTCATTAAGTTGTAGCCTCTTCATAAGAGTCAGAGGCATCACATTTATGCTAGCTCCTAGATCACAGAATCCTCTGTCAATTTTTGTTTCCCCTATGATGCAGGGGATATGAAAACTTCCTGGGTCTGTTTTCTTAGAGACTATGTCCTTCTTGATGAGGGCACTGCATTCTTTGTTCATTATTACAGTTTTTCCTCCCTTCAAAACTCTTTTCTTGCTCAGCAATTCCTTCAAATACTTGATATGTGTAGGCATCTGCTAGAGAATCTCAAGAAAGGGAATATTGATATGGAGAGACTGAAATGTCTCTAAAAACCTTGAATATGTTTTCCCTTTTTCACCTCCTCCTAACCTCTGAGGAAATGGTACTTTTGGTTGGTATGTTTCCAGCATGCCTTTATTTTGCAGTTCCTTGGCTTGCTCAGTTTCACTTTCCTGCTTAGCTTCTTCCACACCTTCCTTCAAGATGGTGATGGCCTTGCATTCTTCCCATCTCACTCCCTTTTGTTCCCCTTTAGGATTCTTTTCTGTGTCACTAGGAAACACTGCAGTTGACTTGGGGGCCTGTTGAGATAGCTCTCCTACTTGAGACTCCATCCTCTTGAGTTTTTCACCATGGTTCCTTAAGGTAGATCTCACATCATCCCTAAAGCTTTTCAACTCACTTATGTCCTGACCCATGTTTGCAAGCATTCCTTCTATCCTGTTTAATTGATCTTGAAATTATTGGTTTGGATTAGGTTGGGCAGGTTGATTATTTTGGCCATGATATGGTGGTTGGGAGTAAGTGTTTTGTGTGGCTTGGTATGATTTTTGGTTGGAGTTTTGGTATGTGGAATTGTTATGTTGGTTGGGGTTGTAAGGTTTGTGGTTTTGTGGTTGGGTTTGCTGGTTTCCCCACCCAAAGTTTGGGTGGTTTTTCCAGCCTGGGTTGTAAGTGTTGGAATGTGGATCATATGGTTGCCTTTGTTGATTTTCCACATAGTTGGCTTCTTCCCAATCACCTCTTTCAATGCTTACCTCCTCTTGATCTTGTGTGTGTATTGCAGCCACTTGATTTGTTCCTAATTTCCTGGTGAGCTCTGCTAGTTGCTTGGCAAACACCTTGTTTTGGGCTAGAATTGTATCAACATGGTTCAGCTCCATGACTCCCTTAGTGTTGTGTCTCTCTGAAGCATAGTAGTACTCATTCTCAGCCACTGTCTCAATCACTTCAATGGCTTCTTCCACAGTCTTCTTCCTGTTCAATGAACCTCCTGATGAATGGTCTACAGCCTTCCTTGATTCATAAGAAAGTCCATCATAGAAAATATGCAATTGCACCCAGTCATGGAACATGTCTGGTGGGCATTTCCTTGTCAACTCCTTGAACCTCTCCCATGCCTCGTAGAGAGTTTCACCATCTTGTTGTCTAAAAGTCTGAACCTCAGATCGAAGCCTATTGACCTTTTGTGGGGGGTAGAAACGTGCCAGAAACTTGCTTTCCACCTCATCCCAGGTGGTTAGGCTCCCCCTTGGGAATGATTCCAGCCACTTAGCTGCCTTGTCCCTAAGTGAAAATGGGAACAAGAGCAGTTTATAGGCATCTTCCTGGACTCCATTGGACTTCACAGTGTCGCAAATTCTCAGGAATTTTGTGAGATGTTGGTTTGGATCTTCATTAGCACTCCCACCAAATGAACAATGATCCTCCACCAGTGATATTAGCTGTGGTTTGAGTTCAAAATTGTTGGCCTGAATGGGTGGTTTCTGAATGCTGCTACCACAATTCCCAGAGGTTGGGTTTATGTATGAACCAAGAACCCTCCTCTCAGGAATGGCATTGTTTCCATCACCCTTCTCATGGTTGTGAACTTCTCTATCCATGTTGAGATCTAGAGCTTCCTCAAAATTGTCCTCAGATTCTCCTTCAGATTCTTCTTCTCTCAGTACTCTCTTCCCTCTTGCTTCCCTTCTAAGTTTATGAAGGGTCCTCTCTGGTTCAGTATATGGAGGAGTTGATGTCTCTCCTCTCCTACCTGTCATACAAGAACACAGCACAGGCAACAAACAAGTGAAATACTCTTGGTTAATGGAAGAGTATGGTTAGAGCAGTTGAGGAATTAATTCAAATAGTTAGTGGGTCAGTGAGTTAGTTGCTTGAATTTAAAGGCATAAAGAAAGAAAGCAAGTAACAGAGTGCAGAAATTAAAATTCAACAAGTAACTTGAACTGAATTAACAAAACAAGAAAAATGCTCAATCTAGTTAACTTCCAATTTGAGAATTGTCAATCGAAAACCAATCCCCGGCAACGGTGCCATAAACTTGATGTTGCTATAAAATTGATAGCTACGATTTTAGGAAATTGCACGATCGGCAAAATTCCTTCCGGCAAGTGCACCGGTTATCGTCAAGTAAAAACTCACAATAGAGTGAGGTCGAATCCCACAAGGATTGGTTGAGTGAGCAATTCGAATTAGAAGTGTGTTCTAGTTGAGCGGAATCAAGATTTAGATGAGAATTGCGGAATGTAAAATTGGCGGGAAAAGTAAATGGCAAGAAATGGAAATTGCGGAATCTTAAATTGCATGAATTAAAGAGCGAGAAGCTAAATTGCTGAAATTAAAAGGGGATCGAGGTGATTGCATGAATTTAATTGCAGAATGTAAAGAGAAAGTGGTAGATCAGAAATGGGGAATTCATTGGGTTTCAGGAGATATTGAGATCTCCGAATCAAAACATTTTTATCCCTTCCTCAACCAATGCATTCATTGAATTTTGCTTGGCAATCTTATATGATTGGATCCCAATCCCTTGGCTCACCAATTCTCTCTAAAAACAAACAAATTCCCAATCCCTTGGTTTAAATGTTCATAAGAAGAGATGATGCTCGATCACTGATTATACCACACAGTTTCATGAACCACAATTTGGTAGGATTACATGTCACAATATCCATCCAAACCCCAATCCAATTCACTGTGAGAAAGCTTCTCTAGCATGAATCCTCCATTCCTTTCCCAAGGTTCCGAAGGATTCCAATTATGGATAGTTTCTTTCCCAAGACAACTATCCAATGGAATTAGATCGAGAAGCTTTCTAACAAAATTCAAGAGAAAAGATTGAAGAAGAAGATAAAAACTATTATTGATTCATTGAATTACAATAGAGCTCCCTAACCCAATGAAAGGGGGTTTAGTGAGTCATAGCTCTGAATTCAATTACCAAGAAAATGATCCCCAGTTCTCCGCTTTAAAAAGTCCCTTCTAACTTAAATTCTATCCTATTTATACACTTTCTAAATTGAGCTTCTGTTGTGTTTCTTGGGCTTTGAGGCCTTTCCCTGATTTCCTTTTGCTTTGGGTTTATGATCCATAATCCTGATGAGGCTGATGAGGCTGCTGATCCAATTCTGTAACATTCATTGAGCCAACTTAGTGATAATCAAGTAATGACACATGACTCAACAAATTGAAATTCCAGACTCATCAATTCTTCAGGCCCAATCCCATAAACCATGATATTCAATTGGGTTTCATACCAGAATATGTTTAAGTTAATATTTGTGCTCAAATGCTAACTTAAACTGCAATATCTTTGGCCCAGAAACCTTTTCAATTAGTGGCGTTTAAGTTGCAGTTTAAGCTTAAACTACAACTTAAACGTTGGACACTCCTGGAGGTGATATAAGTCGAACACGTTTAAGCTTCAGTTTAAGGTTAAACTGAAGCTTAAACGTGGAAATGGAAGAAGGCAACCCTGGAGTGTGGAATTGTCGAACACGTTTAAGCTTCAGTTTAAGGTTAAACTGAAGCTTAAACGTGGAAATGGAGGAAAGCCATCCTGGAGGGTAAAGGTCGAACACGTTTAAGCTCCAGTTTAAGCTTAAACTGGAGCTTAAACATGGAAATGCAAAACGCAACCCTGGAGGAGAATGGTCGAACACGTTTAAGCTCCAGTTTAAGGTTAAACTGGAGCTTAAACGTGGAAATGGAAGAAAGCAACCCTGGAGGAGAAATGTCGAACACGTTTAAGCTCCAGTTTAAGGTTAAACTGGAGCTTAAACGTGGAAATGGCTCCCTGGTGCTTTCAATTCTGGCGTTTAACTTCCAGTTTAAGGTTAAACTGGAGGTTAAACGCCACTTTCAGCTTTCATGATTTTGGCGTTTAATGCTCCAGTTTAAGCTTAAACTGGAGCTTAAACTGGAGCTTAAACTCCACATGTGATATTCAAGCTTCTTTTATTGATTTTGTTGCTTCTTTACCTAGCCTCTTCTTCCCTGAAATCATCCAAACAACTGCATCAAAGTCTTGCAAAATTTCATGAGAAATCTTTCATTCATAGCATTCAAGTAATATAACTAAAAACTCATGAAATTTGCATCAAAATCATACTGTTTGGATGGTTCATTGCTTTGTTATTCATTTAACCATTTTTGGTTACTTTAAGCTCAAGAAATTGCATAAAACAACTAAAACTAACAGAAAAATGCTAGTGAAACTAGCCTAAGATGCCTTGGCATCAGAGGATGAGTATGTCAGTGAAGAGCAAGTTGCTAAATACCTTGGAGCAATCATGAAGCTAAATGACAAGTTATTTGGTAATGAGACTTGGGAGAACGAACCTCCTTTGCTCACCAAAGAACTGGATGACTTGTCTAGGCAGAAATTACCTCAAAAGAGACAAGATCCTAGGAAGTTTTCACTACCTTGTACCATAGGCACCATGACCTTCAAGAAGGCTCTGTGTGACTTAGGGTCAAGTGTACACCTCATGCCTCTCTCTGTAATGGAGAAGCTAGGGATCTTTGAGGTGCAAGCTGCAAGAATCTCACTAGAGATGTCAGACAATTCAAGAAAACAAGCTTATGGACTTGTAGAGGATGTTTTGGTGAAGATTGAAGACCATTACATCCCTGCTGATTTTATAGTCCTAGAGACTGGGAAGTGCATGGATGAATCCATCATCCTTGGCAGACCCTTCCTTGCCACAGCTAAGGCTGTGATTGATGTGGACAGAGGTGAATTGATCATTCAAGTGAATGAAGAATCCTTTGTGTTTAAGGCTCAAGGATATCCCTCTGTCACCATGGAGAGGAAGCATGAAGAGCTTCTCTCAAGACAGAGTCAAACAGAGCCCCCTCAGTCAAACTCTAAGTTTGGTGTTGGGAGGCCACAACCAAACTCTAAGTTTGGTGTTGAACCCCCACATTCAAACTCTGAGTTTGGTGTTGGGAGGTTCCAACATTGCTCTGAGTATCTGTGAGGCTCCATGAGGGCCCTCTGTCAAGCTACTGACATTAAAGAAGCGCTTGTTGGGAGGCAACCCAATGTTATATTTTATCTATCTTCTTTTGTTATTTTATGTTTTCTGTAGGTTGATGATCATGAGAAGTCACAAAATCAATTGAAAAAGCAAACACAGAATGAAAAACAGGAAGAAAAATAGCACACCCTGGAGGAAGAACCTGTTGGCGTTTAAACGCCAGTAAGGCTAGCAGATGGGCGTTTAACGCCCAGTCTGGCACCATTCTGGGCGTTTAACGCCAGAAAGGGGCACCAGACTGGCGTTAAACGCCAGAAAAGGGCAAGCACTTGGCGTTAAACGCCAGAAATGGGCACCAGCCCGGCGTTTAACGCCAGAATTGGCTCAAAACGCATTTTTGCATGCCATTTGGTGCAGGGATGACTTTTCCTTGACACCTCAGGATCTGTGGACCCCACAGGATCCCCACCAACCCCACCACCCTCTCTCTTCTTCACCCATTCACCAATCACCTCAACCACTCTTCCCCAAAAAACCCTTCACCACTCACATCCATCCTTCATAAAACCCCACCTACCTCACCATTCAAATTCAAACCACTTTCCCTCCCAAACCCACCCATAATGGCCGAACCCTACCCTCCCCTCACCCCTATATAAACCCATCTTCACTCCTTCATTTTCACACCCTACACACTACTTCTTCCCCCTTTGGCCGCAACATAACCCCCCTCCATCTCCTCCATTTTCTTCTTCTTCTACTCTCTTCTTTCTTCTTTTGCTCGAGGACGAGCAAACCTTTTAAGTTTGGTGTGGTAAAAGCATTGCTTTTTGTTTTTCCATAACCATTTATGGCATCCAAGGCCGGAGAAACCTCTAGAAAGAGGAAAGGGAAGGCAAAAGCTTCCACCTCCGAGTCATGGGAGATGGAGAGATTCATCTCAAGGGTGCATCAAGACCACTTCTGTTCATACCCTGACCGAGCTCCCCAAAACTCGGTAAGTTCATAAAAGGTCCGACCTCATCCCAAGGCCCACGCCTGAGGTCGGACCTCGGACAAATAAGCTAAGAAGGCCCATCAAAAGGAACGAAGCCCAAAAACCTAAAGGCCGAAAAGGCCTAGGAAAGGCGGTTCCACAAAGATAGGGATAAAACCCCCAAAAGATAAGATAAGATAAAGAATATCTTATCTAGGGAAGATCACAGCCAACTGCTATAAATACACTAGAGCACCCAGGTATAACACACATTCCATATTCTACACATATCTGCTTGGACCCATGCTAACTTAAGCATCGGAGTGTCATTGCAGGTACCACCACCAACCGTCAATACATCAAGCTCGGGTCCCTGACCCCCACCTCGGGCATCTCCAGACGACCGAGCTACACGTTTCAGGTAACCCCCGGAACATTGGCGCCGTTGCCGGGGACCTGGAAGTCATCCCTTTACCATGGCGGACGATCCTCTCAACAATGACCACGCTGCTTCAGAACAAGAGGAGGAAGTTGACACCGGAGAACGACCGGACAGCCCTCTATCACCACGCACTCCAGGAGGAAACAAACAGAATCGCCCAAAGACATCTCTCCCAAACAAAGATCCACAAAATCCCGAAAGAGAAAAGAGCTCAGAAATTCTAGAAGCAGTCCGGGCACAGCAAAACCGACTGAAACAACTCGAAGAGGACATAAAGAAGCAAAAAGAAACTGAACAAGATCTAAGAAGGGAGGCTCGCAAGCGCAGAGAATTAGAAGAAAAACTACGGAAAATAGAGGCCAACCTGAAAGATCGGACAGAACGTGACACCACCCCCGAGGGCAATCATGATCCCTTCATAAAAGAGATCATGAAGGAGAAGGTACCGCGAAACTTCAAACCACCCGATATGGATCTCTACGACGGCACCACCGATCCAAGTCACCACCTCAGCAACTTCAGAAGCAGAATGTACCTAGTCGACGCCTCCGACGCGACTCGGTGCAAAGCTTTCCCCACCACTCTCACCAAGTCAGCTATGAAGTGGTTCGACAAGCTGCCACCAAGATCAATCACCAGCTTCGAAGACCTAACCAAGAAATTCCTAACAAGATTCTCCATTCAAAAGGACAAGGCAAAACACGCCCCCAGCCTACTCGGGATCAAACAAGGTAACCAAGAAACTCTCCGAGAATACATGGAGCGATTCAACAAAGCCTGCCTGGACATACAACACTTGCCCACTGAAGCGGCCATCATGGGACTAGCAAACGGCCTAAAAGAGGGACCGTTTAGCCAATCCCTATCCAAACGATACCCGACCTCCCTATACGAGGTGCAGGAGCGGGCAGAAAAATATATCAACATGGAGGAAACCTCCCAGCTAAGAGACTCTTCCAGGAAGGAATCAACCTACCCACTCCGAGATCGAGATCGGGAACAGAAGAAGAAAGAAGAACCCAGCTCGGACAAGCCACGGAAGTACCACAACTACACCCCCCTCCGAGTCTCCCTGGTAGACGTCTACAGAGAAGTATGCCACACCGAAAAAATTCCACCGCCCCGACCTCTAAAACACAAGAGAGCGGGGAGAGATCGGTCCGAATACTGCGAATATCACAAGCTCTACGGTCATTCTACCAACGACTGCCACGACCTAAAGAATGTGATAGAAAAGCTAGCCAGAGAAGGAAAGCTCGACAGATACATAGCAGACAAAGGAGAAGAGACCAGGAAGAGAAGACGAGGAGACAATGAAGGTCGGGCCGAACAAGTCCCGCGAACCCCTGAAAGACACGTTCACATGATAAATGGAGGTTTTGTAGGCGGAGGAACATCCAGATCCTCGCGAAAAAGACACCTCAAAGAAGTCTATCATGTCCGAGAAGACAGTCCCCTGCCCGAGTTGCCCACCATCTCATTTACCCGAGAAGATGCTCAAGGGATAATACCCGGGCACGACGATCCAATGGTGATCACCGTTATTCTAGCAAACGCCAACCTACATCGAACCCTGATTGACCAGGGAAGCTCAGCAGATATCCTGTTCAAAGCGGCCTACGACAAGCTCGGACTTGAAGAAAAAGAGCTAAAAGCCTATCCCACCGACCTATTCGGGCTAGGGGACACCCCGATCCATCCCTTAGGATACATCTCGCTACACACTACCTTTGGAAGAGGCGAGCAATCTAAAACATTAAGCATCGACTACATTGTAGTCGACGTCACTTCAGCATACAATGCCCTCATTGGGCGACCAACCTTAAACAGACTGGCAGCTATAGTCTCGACCCCACACCTCTGTATGAAGTTCCCTACCACGAAAGGAATCGCTACCCTAAAAGGCGACCAAAAACTAGCACGGCGATGCTACAACGAAAGCCTAAGCCTAAAAGGGAAAGAGATCAACACGATAGAACTCGGACGAGTTCAAACCCGAGAAGATCTTCGGCCACAACCAGAGGGAGAAACCGAAAAAGTCCAGATTGGGAGCACACCTGAAAAAGTAACAAACATAGGAGCAAATCTCGAGGCAGGCCTAAAAGAGGAACTCATAAACCTCTTAAGGGAGAATTCCGACCTCTTCGCCTGGAAAGCCTCCGACATGCCAGGCATAAGCCCCGATCTGATGTGCCACAAGCTATCAGTATATCCGGGATCCCGACCTGTCCAACAAAGACGCAGGAAGCTCGGGCCCGAACCCATGCAAGCAATAGAAGAACAAGTACAGGCACTATTAGATGCAGGGTTCATTAGGGAAGTAAAATACCCCCTATGGCTCGCAAACGTGGTCCTGGTAAAAAAGCCTAATGGAAAATGGAGGATGTGCGTCGACTACACGGATCTCAACAAAGCCCGCCCCAAAGATCCATATCCGCTACCAAACATCGACGCCTTAGTAGACGCAGCCTCAGGCTATAGATATCTCTCCTTCATGGACGCATACTCGGGGTACAACCAAATCCCGATGTATGGACCTGACCAAGAAAAGACCTCGTTCATAACCCCAAGGGCAAACTACTGCTACGTAGTAATGCCCTTCGGGCTGAAGAACGCAGGGGCAACCTACCAGAGGCTAATGAACAAAGTGTTCTCAGAGCACATCGGACTACAACTAGAGGTGTACGTCGATGACATGCTGGTAAAGACACAAGAAGACAGAAACTTACTGACCGACCTCACCAGTGTCTTCGGCACCCTCAGAAAACACAACATGAGACTTAACCCGACGAAGTGCACCTTCGCCGTAGAAGCCGGAAAGTTCTTAGGTTTCATGCTGACTCAAAGGGGCATCGAAGCAAACCCGGACAAATGCCAAGCAATACTCAATATGAAGAGCCCGACGTGTGTCAAAGAAGTACAACAACTGAATGGAAGGCTGGCCGCCCTATCAAGATTCTTGGCAGGATCAGCGATAAAGTCACTACCTCTCTACTCACTCCTAAAGAAAGGGAAACCCTTCTCATGGACCCCGGAGTGCGAAAAAGCCTTTCAAGAATTCAAGGAGTTCCTCGGGCAGCCACCAATCCTAACCCGACCTGTAAAAGGGGAAGAGCTCGTACTATACCTCTCGGTCGGACATCGAGCAGTCGCTTCAGCATTAATACGAGAAAATGACCGAGGACAACACCCCATATACTTTGTAAGCAAGGCACTACAAGGGGCCGAATTAAACTATCAGAAAATAGAAAAATTCGCCTACGCCCTAGTGTTCACAGCTCGGAGGCTCCGTCCCTACTTTCAGGCCCACACCATCAAAGTCCGGACAAACCAACCCATGAGACACATCCTACAAAAAACGGACCTGGCGGGACGAATCCTACAATGGGCGGTGGAACTGTCCGAGTTCGACCTCCACTACGAAGCCCGGACTACCATAAAATCTCAGTATCTAGCCGACTTCATCGCAGAATACACTGAGACCCCTGGAACCCCACTCTCATGGAACCTGTATGTCGACGGGTCCTCAAACAAAACAGGAAGTGGAGCAGGGGTTATACTCGAAAGCGACCAAGGAACGCGGATAGAACTATCCCTAAAATTCGAGTTCCAGGCTTCGAACAACCAAGCCGAATACGAGGCCCTACTAGCGGGGCTAAAACTAGCCGAAGAGGTCGGAGCCCAGAAAACCACAATCTTCAGCGACTCCCAGGTCGTCACATCACAAGTAAATGGAAGCTACCAGGCCAAAGACCCAACTATGAAGAAATACCTGGACCAAACACAGGCACAATTACGCCACTTTTCAGAAATACAGATCCGGCACATACCTCGAGAACAAAATGCCCGGGCAGACGCCCTCTCAAAGCTTGCCAGCACCAAGCCCGGAGGCAACAACAGAAGTCTCCTCCAGGAAACCTTACGATCTCCCTCCGTGCTAAGAGAGGAAGAAACGCTAAATATATCCGACCAACAGCAAGGATGGATGACCCCCATACTCAGCTACCTGAAGTCGGGAACTCTCCCCGCCGAAAGAAAGGAAGCTAAAAGACTCACGAAAGACGCCCAGAATTATACACTAAATCACGACGTATTATACAGAAGAGGATTCGCAAACCCCCTCCTTAGGTGCGTCCCGACCTCAGAGACAAAGAGCGTCCTCGAAGAAGTCCACGGAGGCATGTGTGGGAACCACCTCGGAGCTCGGGCATTATCCAAAAAAGTAATCCGAGCCGGGTTCTACTGGCCAACTTTGCAAAAAGACGCCACGGAGTTTGTGAAAATATGCCCCCCTGCCAAAAACACGCCAATTTTCACAAGGCACCACCCGAAGACCTTATCAGCATCACCGCACCATGGCCCTTCGCAAAATGGGGACTTGACCTACTCGGCCCGTTCCCCCAAGGACCGGGGCAAGTCAAATACCTCATAGTAGGGGTCGACTACTTCACAAAGTGGATCGAAGCTGAACCTTTAGCCACCATTACGGCTCAAAGAAGCCGGAAATTCCTATACAAAAATATTATCACAAGGTTCGGAGTCCCCTACTCCATTACAACAGACAATGGAACACAGTTCACGGACACAAGTTTTCAGAACTTGGTGGCCGAACTAAAAATCAAACAGCAATTCACCTTAGTCGAGCACCCACAAGCCAACGGACAAGCAGAAGCCGCAAATAAAGTTATCTTGGCCGGATTAAAACGAAGACTCCAAGAGGCAAAAGGGGCATGGGCCGAGGAGCTCCCCCAGGTACTATGGGCATATCGGACAACTCCACACTCTACAACGGGAGAATCGCCCTTCCGACTAGCTTATGGGATGGAGGCAATGATTCCTATCGAAATAGATGAAGGGTCACCCAGAGTCATCTTCTACAACGAAGAAGGCAACCCACAGGCTCAAAAGGAAGAACTCGACCTCCTCCCCGAGGTCCGAGAAAGAGCCCGGATCCGAGAAGAAGCCCTAAAACGACGAACGGCCCTTAGATACAATCAGAAAGTAATAAAACGGAGCTTCTCCACTCACGACCTAATTCTAATCCGAAACGACATCGGAACACAAAAGTCGGGAGAAGGAAAGCTAGCTGCAAACTGGAAAGGACCCTACAAAGTAACAGAAGTCTTAGGAACAGGCTATTACAAGATATCCGACCTAGAAGGCAATGAGCTGCCCAGGGCCTGGCACGCCTGTAATCTAAGACGGTACTACAGCTAGAAAAATTTGACCCGAGGTGTACTCTTTTTCCCTACAAGGGTTTTTTAATGAGACACCCGGTCAAGTAAGGCACCCGACCTAGTCAAGGGTAAACACTCTGTAAATATTCTTTCTTTTTTAATACTAATCAAATTTTTCTATTTTCTTTTGTTCTTCATGATAAAACAAAATCCTGGAAAAGTACCCCGCCAAGGCGCATTAATTTATGCTCGACAAAACGCAAAAAATCATTTGCCAAGAGACCACACAAGGTCGGCAAAGATAAAGCGACGAGGTTCAAATTAATGTGAGAAGTTATAAAGTAACTCTGGAAAGGCTCAAAAAGCCAAATAAAAAGAGATTACAAAAATAACTTAAAGGGCCGACCGGCAACAAGGTCGGACCCAACAAAGGAGGTACTCGAAGCATCCGAGGTCCGAGGAAAGGCCCGGACCAGAGAAAGAAGCCTTAAAACGGCGGAAAACCAAGATTTCGAAAACGCTTACTAAAAAGTTGCTTCACAAAAAACAACTAAAAAGTACAAAGCGAAAGAACGAAATCGAAGGAAGTTTCGAAAACGCTAGCTAAAAAGTTGTTATCCGAAAAACAACTAAAAAGCACAAAAGTGAAAGCACAAGAAGTCAAAACGCTAGCTAAAAAGTTGTTATCCGAAAACAACTAAAAAGCACAAAAGCGAAAACGAAAGGTCAAAACGCTAGCTAAAAAGTTGTTATCCGAAAACAACTAAAAAGCACAAAAGCGGAAACAAAAAGTCAAAACGCAAAAATAAAGCTAAAAAGTTACTACAAAGAAGCTAATAAGCAAAAAGGTGTCCAAAAGCGTTCACAGTAACCATCCAAAAACAAAAAAGCCCACAGGTCGGGCAAAACATCAAAGATTACAGAGGATCAAGGTCCTTTCCAGACTCCGCATCAACAGAAGGCTGCGGAGCAAACATAGAAATCGGGACTGCATCGACGGCAACGTCACCCGGGTTTGAAACCCCCACACCAGGTCCATCCCCGGCCAAGGAGGAAGTCGGGTTCTCAACAGGAACTTCGGGGTCGGACGCCGGAACCTCATCCTCGTTTGGAGCAGGAACAATCTTTCCCTCCACAACGACGTTATCAGTACTGAACAAGCTCAGATCTAGGTCGGGAGCAAGAACCCGAACCTGAGCCTTCAGATTTTCAAACATAGCATCCATACCCTTGGCCACATGACCTTCCAGCTCGTAAAACTTGTCCTGCGCAGATTGCAACTCCTCCTTCGTCTCCACAAGCTCGGCATATAGCCGAGTATAATTCTCTGTGGCCGCCTTCGCCATCTCCTCAGATGTCTTCGCTGACGCCACAGCCGCAGTAGCCCTAGCTTTCTCTTTCTCCAAAGAAGCCTCCAGCTCAGTAATCCTGGCAGCCTTCAGTTGACTAATCTTATCAAGCTCGGACTGAGCCTTCTCAAGTCGGGAGCTAGTCGCCCCAAGAGGAGATTTCTTGAACTCCCGGGCAATAGCGGCATGAAGACTAGCCATCCGGACACAGCTCCGCGCCATATACTGAAAATGATGCTCCATAGACACATCATCAGTAGAAATAAAGGTCTGAGGGAGGATATGCTGCTCAATCCAACCAAGAGCATCAAAGTCCTTATCATTAAAACCGACAAGCCCTTGAGAGGTCTTCTGCTTCTTGGGAGGAGGACCCGAAAACGGAGGAGGAGAAGAAGTAACAGGCCCAGAGGTCGGAGGATCCTGACTTAAAGCTCGGAACTGAGGAGTCGGAATAGTCTTCGACCGAGTCTGAACACCCACAGTAGTCTTCTGCGGAGAAGATCGGGCAGAAGCATCCCCGGCCTCGATATTCCGAGCAGCCACCGACTTCTTCGTCCGACGAAGGAATTTCATGGAATCCGCCTGAGAAGACATCTCTGCAAAGAAATAAAGAAAAGGATTACAACAACAGAAATTCCACCAAAAACAGGCAATACAAAAATACTAAAAAAGATGAATTTCGGAAGAGGTCAGGAACTACCTAACTCGGAACGGAGAAGGCTTGGATCTCCCAACATTTTCTTCGTGTCCAAGTGAGGTGCCCGACCCCATAAACTGCTCACCACACCCACAAAAGCCTGCTCCACCTCATCTAGACTCTCAAAGGTATACTTAACAGACACTACATTCTCCTGCCAACAAAGAGGAAAAGAAGGCTCCCCACCCTCATCTAGAAAGAAAGGTCGGACGTCTCCAATAGCCCGGACTTTGAAATAAAAGTTCTTAAAATCGTGAAAGGACTCATCATACAGGGTACAAAACTTTCTTCCCTGGTTAGCCCTAAAAGAGACCCAGGACACCTTCCCTCCACCCGACCCCGGCTTCGTCAACACAAACAAATAGGAAAAAAGAGAAATAGAGGGAGAGACACCCAAAAACTGACACAAAAGTTGGAACAGCTTTAAAAATGCCCAAGAATTTGGATGGAGCTGCGTAGGGACAAGGTTACAAGACCACAACACCTCGGACTCCAGGTCGGTAAAAGGAAGTCGGACGCTCAGTTTAGAGAAAAAACAATCATAAGCGTAAAAGAAGAGCTTCTCGGAACTATCTACTATCTTCACATATACTACATTGCCTACGAAACCTAGCTAAATACTCAGAATCTACCACAGAAGGGACTTTTAGAGGAACAGGATCTACCCAACCAAGACCACTCGGAATCTTGGTCGACATTGCTTGAAGAACCTTTCGAGACATAAAAATCTTGCCTACAAAGAAGAGTACAAACAGCAAAACAAAAATCACATAAAGGCAGACAGCAAAAACCCATTCAGCAAAAGCAAGAAACAAAGATCTTTTAGAAGAAAATACAGCAACCCGGAGCAAAATACCAGAGAACAAAAAAGAGCCCCCCCCCCCATGTACAAACAACAAAGCAATGGCGGCGCCTCTTTTCGGGGCAACCCAGGCATAGAGAAAAAGAAACAGACAAAGAGCCACACAAAAGAACAGAAGCATATGTACACAAAAGAAAAAGAGACGAGAACAAACCTGGAAAGAAAGAGAACGACGAGTTCCAACAGCAAGGAGAAACAGGCGGCGCAGAAGAAACCCCGGAAAAACGCACAGAAAGAATCGGAGAAGAAGAGCAAAGAGAAAGAAGGAGCGGTGCTCGAAGGAGAGATGGCGAAAACTCAGAAAAACGGAAAAGGGAACAGAATAAACGAAGAAAATGAGGAAAGGGGCAAATAAATAAATGCCTTCACAGAGCCCGAACGGAAATCGAGGAGAAACGGTAAAGAGCAATAAATGCTGAAACGGCCATTTTTAAATTTTGAAAAAAACTACTATGCCCGAGCTCGACCTCTCAAGAAGGACGAACTCGGGCAGGGGCACTGTTCATACCCTGACCGAGCTCCCCAAAACTCGGTAAGTTCATAAAAGGTCCGACCTCATCCCAAGGCCCACGCCTGAGGTCGGACCTCGGACAAATAAGCTAAGAAGGCCCATCAAAAGGAACGAAGCCCAAAAACCTAAAGGCCGAAAAGGCCTAGGAAAGGCGGTTCCACAAAGATAGGGATAAAACCCCCAAAAGATAAGATAAGATAAAGAATATCTTATCCAGGGAAGATCACAGCCAACTGCTATAAATACACTGGAGCACCCAGGTATAACACACATTCCATATTCTACACATATCTGCTTGGACCCATGCTAACTTAAGCATCAGAGTGTCATTGCAGGTACCACCACCAACCGTCAATACATCAAGCTCGGGTCCCTGACCCCCACCTCGGGCATCTCCAGACGACCGAGCTACACGTTTCAGGTAACCCCCGGAACAACTTCTATGAAGTTGTGGCCTTGAAGAAAGTGATCCCCGAGGTCCCTTTCAAACTCAAAAAGAGTGAATATCCGGAGATCCGACAAGAGATTCGAAGAAGAGGTTGGGAAGTTCTCACCAACCCCATTCAACAAGTCGGAATCTTAATGGTTCAAGAGTTCTATGCCAATACATGGATCACCAAGAGCCATGATCAAAGTGTGAACCCGAACCCAAAGAATTGGCTTACAATGGTTCGGGGGAAATACTTAGATTTTAGTTCGGAAAATGTGAGGTTGGCATTCAACTTGCCCATGATGCAAGGAGATGAACATCCTTACACAAGAAGGGTCAACTTTGATCAAAGGTTGGACCAAGTCCTCACTGACATTTGTGAAGAGGGCACCCAATGGAAGAGAGATTCAAGAGGGAAGCCGGTTCAATTAAGAAGGCATGACCTCAAGCCCGTGGCTAGAGGATGGTTGGAGTTTATCTAACGCTCAATCATTCCCACTAGCAACCGGTCCGAAGTTACTCTAGAGCGGGCCATCATGATTCATAGCATCATGATTGGAGAAGAAGTGGAAGTTCATGAGGTTATAGCTCAAGAACTCTATAAGGTGGCGGACAAGTCTTCTACCTTGGCAAGGTTAGCCTTTCCTCATCTCATTTGTGATGCCAAGGCATCTTAGGCTAGTTTCACTAGCATTTTTCTGTTAGTTTTAGTTGTTTTATGCATTTTCTTGAGCTTAAAGTAACCAAGAATGGTTAAATGAACAACAAAGTAATGAATCATCCAAACATGTATAATTTTGATGCAAATTCCATGAGTTTTTAGTTATATTACTTGAATGCTATGAATGGATGATTTCTCATGAAATTTTGCAAGACTTTGATGCAATTGTTTGGATGATTTCAGGGAAGAAGAGGCTAGGCAAAGAAGCAACAAAATCAATAAAGGAAGCTTGAAGATCACATGTGCCAAGCCATATAATGCTGAAAGTGGCGTTTAACCTCCAGTTTAACCCTAAACTGGAAGTTAAACGCCAGAATGAGAATGGCACCAAGGGAGTATTTCCACGTTTAACCTCCAGTTTGACCTCAAATTGGAGGTTAAACGTGTTCGAACCACATTATGCACCAGGAAGCCATTTCCATGTTTAAGCTCCAGTTTGACCTCAAACTGGAGCTTAAACGTGTTCGACATTCACACTCCTGGGCTACCTTCTTCATTCCCACGTTTAAGCTCCAGTTTAAGGTCAAACTGGAGCTTAAACGTGTTCGGCGTTTTTGCTCCTCCAGGGTTGCCTTCTCATTTCCACGTTTAAGCTCCAGTTTGACCTCAAACTGGAGCTTAAACGTGTTCGACCAGAATTGCCTCCAGGGGTTGCAATCTTCATTTCCACGTTTAAGCTTCAGTTTAACCTTAAACTGAAGCTTAAACGTGTTCGATTAATTACCCTCCTGGGTTGCTTTCTTCCAATTCCACATTTAAGTTTCAGTTTAACCTTAAACTGAAACTTAAACTTCAACTTAAACGTCACTTTTTGAAAGGGTTTCTGGGCCAAATATATTGAAGTTTAAGTTAGCTTTTGAGCACAAAGTTCAACTTAAACGTATTATGGTATGAAACCCAATTGAATATCATGGTTTATGGGATTGGGCCTGAAGAATTGATGAGTCTGGAACTTCAAATTGTTGAGTCTTGTGTCATTACTTGTTTATCACTAAGTTTGCTCAATGAATGTTACAGAATGGGATCACAGCCTCATCAGGATTATGGACCATAAACCCAAAGCAAAAGGAAATCAAGGAAAAGCCTCAAAGCCCAAGAAACACAACAGAAGCTCAATTTAGAAAGTGTATAAATAGGATAGAATTTAAGTTAGAAAGAAAACTTTTTGACACTTTGGAACTTTTGATCATTTTGCTATTTTTTCATACTTTGTAATTGAATTCAGAGCTATGACTCACTAAACCCCCTTCATTGGGTTAGGGAGCTCTATTGTAATTCAATGAATCAATAATAGTTTTATCTTCTTCTTCAATCTTTTTTCTTGAATTTTGTTAGAAAGCTTCTCGATCTAATTCCATTGGGTAGTTGTCTTGGGAAAGAAACTACCCATAATTGGAATCCATCGGAACCTTGGGAAAGGAATGATGGATTCATGCTAGAGAAGCTTTCTCACAGTGAATTGGATTGGGGTTTGGATGGATATTGTGACATGTAATCTGGTGCGCGAAATTGTGAACAATACTTTTCACAACTCTCATAATCCCCGGTCATGAACTCCAAAAACTTGGTAGCTCAATCCCATGGCATTACACAACTTCGCACAACTAACCAGCAAGTGCACTGGGTCGTCCAAGTAATACCTTACGTAAGTAAGGGTCGATCCCACGGAGATTGTTGGTATGAAGCAAGCTATTGTCATCTTGTAAATCTCAGTCAGGCAGACTCAAATGTATAATGGTGATGAACAAAAATAACATAAAAGATAAAGATAGAGATACTTATGTAATTCATTGGTAGGAACTTCAGATAAGCGCATGAAGATGCCTTCCCTTCCGTCTCTCTGCTTTCCTACTGTCTTCATCCAATCCTTCTCACTCCTTTCCATGGCAAGCTTATGCAAGGGTTTCACCGTTGTCAGTGGCTACCTCCCATCCTCTCATTGGAAATGTTCAACGCACCCTGTCACGGCACGGCTATCCATCTGTCGGTTCTCAATCAGGCTGGAATAGAATCCAGTGATTCTTTTGCGTCTGTCACGAACGCCCCGCCTTCAGGAGTTTGAAGCACGTCACAGTCATTCAATCATTGAATCCTACTCAGAATACCACAGACAAGGTTAGACCTTCCGGATTCTCTTGAATGCCGCCATCAGTTCTCGCCTATACCACGAAGACTCTGATCTCACGGAATGGCTGGCTCGTTTGTCAGGCGAGCACTCAGTTGTCAGGCGATCAACCATGCATCGTGTTATCAGGAATCCAAGAGATATTCACTAGAGCCTTGGTTGCTTGTAGAACAAGAGTGGTTGTCAGTCACCTTGTTCATGAGTGAGAATGATGATGAGTGTCACGGATCATCACATTCATCAAGTTGAAGAACAAGTGATATCTTGGACAAAGAACAAGCGGAATTGAATAGAAGAACAATAGTAATTGCATTAATACTCGAGGTACAGCAGAGCTCCACACCTTAATCTATGGTGTGTAGAAACTCCACCGTTGAAAATACATAAGAACAAGGTCTAGGCATGGCCGAATGGCCAGCCTCCCAAATTGAGTTCAATCATAAAATATGATCAAAAGCTCTGATCTAAGAACTAGATGTCCAAAGATGAAAATACAATAGTAAAAGGTCCTATATATAGAAAACTAGTAGCCTAAGGCGTACAGAGATGAGTAAATGACATAAAAATCCACTTCCGGGCCCACTTGGTGTGTGCTTGGGCTGAGCAATGAAGCAATTTCGTGTAGAGACCCTTCTTGGAGTTAAACGCCAGCTTTTATGCCAGTTTGGGCGTTTAACTCCCATTTAGGTGCCAGTTCCGGCGTTTAACGCTGGAATTTCTTGAGGTGACTTTGAACGCCGGTTTGGGCCATCAAATCTTGGGCAAAGTATGGACTATCATATATTGCTGGAAAGCCCAGGATGTCTACTTTCCAACGCCGTTGAGAGCGCGCCAATTGGGCTTCTGTAGCTCCAGAAAATCCACTTCGAGTGCAGGGAGGTCAGAATCCAACAGCATCTGCAGTCCTTTTGAGTCTCTGGATCAGATTTTTGCTCAGATCCCTCAATTTCAGCCAGAAAATACCTGAAATCACAGAAAAACACACAAACTCATAGTAAAGTCCAGAAAAGTGATTTTTAACTAAAAACTAATAAAAATATACTAAAAACTAACTAGATCATACCAAAAACATACTAAAAACAATGCCAAAAAGTGTATAAATTATCCGCTCATCACAACACCAAACTTAAATTGTTGCTTGTCCTCAAGCAACTGAAAATCAAATAAGATAAAAAGAAGAGAATATGCAATGAATTCCAGACACATCTATGAAGATCAGTATTAATTAGATGAGCGAGGCTTTTAGCTTTTTGCCTCTGAACAGTTTTGGCATCTCACTCTATCCTTTGCAACTCAGAATGATTGGCTTCTTTAGGAACTCAGAATCCAGATAGTGTTATTGATTCTCCTAGTTAAGTATGAAGATTCTTGAACACAGCTACTTTATGAGTCTTGGCCGTGGCCCAAAGCACTCTGTCTTCCAGTATTACCACCGGATACATACATGCCACAGACACATAATTGGGTGAACCTTTTCAGATTGTGACTCAGCTTTGCTAGAGTCCCCAATTGGAGGTGTCCAGGGTTCTTAAGCACACTCTTATTGCCTTGGATCACAACTTTATTCTTTCTTTTTCTTTCTTTTTCTCTTTCTTTTTTTCGGTTTTTTTTTTCGCCTCTTTTTTTCTTTGTATTCACTGCTTTTTCTTGCTTCAAGAATCATTTTTATGATTTTTCAGATCCTCAGTAACATGTCTCTTTTTTCATCATTCTTTCAAGAGCCAACATTCATGAACCACAAATTCAAAAGACATATGCACTGTTCAAGCATACATTCAGAAGACAAAAATAATGCCACCACATCAAAATAATTAAACTGCTATAAAATTCAAAATTCATGCAATTCTTTCTTTTCAATTAAGCACTCTTTATTTAAGAAAGGTGATGGATTCATAGGACATTCATAACTTTAAGGCATAGACACTAAGACACTAATCATCACAAGACACAAACATGGATAAACATAAGCATAAAATTCGAAAAACAGAAGAGTAAAGAACAAGGAGATTAAAGAACGGGTCCACCTTAGTGATGGCAGCTCTTTCTTTCTCTTGAAGATCCTATGGAGTGCTTGAGCTCCTCAATATCTCTTCCTTGCCTTTTGGTGGACGAAATTGTGATCAATGTATTCTTTGAGTAGTACTTATATAGAAATTGAAATTGGCACGAGTGAAATCACAACTCCGTTCAACTAACCAGCAAGTGTACTGGGTCGTCCAAGTAATACCTTACGTGAGTAAGGGTCGAATCCACAGAGATTGTTGGTATGAAGCAAGCTATGGTCACCTTGCAAATCTCAGTTAGGCGGATTGAACATTTGTAATAGTGATAATTGGATTGTTCTAATAAAAAGGAATAATAAAAGGGATAGAATACTTATGTAGATTCATTGGTAGGAATTTCAGATAAGCGGAATGGAGATGCTGTAGAGCTCTCGGACGCCTGCTATCCCATTGCTTCTACTCAATCCTTCTTACTCCTCTCCATGGCAAGCTTTGTATAGGGGTTCACTATCAGCTGTGGCTACTTTCATTCCTCTCGGGGAAATAACCTGCACGGCTGTCACTCGCACAGCTAACCAGTCTGGAGGCATCACCCATGGTTGATAGCTACATCCCATCCTCGCAGTGAAAGCTAATGCACGCACTCTGTCACAGTACGGCCAATCACCGGTTGGTTCCCGCTCCTACTGGAATAGAATCCCTCTTTTGCGTTTGTCACTAACGCCCAGCAGGTTAAAGTTTGAAGCACGTCACAGTCATTCATGAACGGAATCCTACTCGGAATACCACAGACAAGGTGAGACTTTCCGGATTCCCAGGATCCTACTCGGAACACCACAGACAAGGTTGGACTTTCCGGATCCAGATAAATGCCGCCATCCATCTAACTTATACCACGAAGATTCTGTTGGGGAATCTAAGAGATATACATTCAAGCCTTGTTACACGCAGAACGGAAGTGGTTGTCAATCACGCGCGTTCATAAGTGAGAATGATGATGAGAGTTATTAGCTCATCACATTCATCATGTTCTTGAGTACGAATGAATATCTTGGAATAAGAATAAGATAGAGAATTGAATAAAGGAAAATAGAACTTCATTAATCTTTGAGGTACAGCAGAGCTCCACACCCTTAATCTATGGTGTGCAGAAACTCCACCGTTGAAAATACATAAGCAAGAGGTTCAGGCATGGCCGAATGGCCAGCCCCCTAAACGTGATCAATGATCTCCTAAGATGAAGAATAAAATAAAACTGAGATCAAAGATGATTGATACATTAGTAAATCATCCTATTTATAATAAACTAGCTCCTAGGGTTTACATGAGTAAGTAATTGATGCATAAATCCACTTCCGGGCCCACTTGGTGTGTGCTTGGGCTGAGCTTGATTTATCCACGAGCAGAGGCTCCTCTTGGAGTTGAATTTCGATTTATGATGTGCTTTGGGCGTTCAACTCCGGATTATGACGTTTTTCTGGCGTTTAACTCCAGAAAGGAGCGTGTACTTGGCGTTCAACGCCAGTTTGCGTCGTCATTCTTCGAATAAAGTATGGACTATATATATTTCTGGAAAGCCCTGGATGTCTACTTTCCAACGCCGTTGAGAGCGCGCCATTTGGAGTTCTGTAGCTCCAGAAAATCCATTTCGAGTGCAGGGAGGTCAGAATCCAACAGCATCAGCAGTCCTTTTGTCAGCCTTTTTCAGAGTTTTGCTCAAATCCCTCAATTTCAGTCAGAATTTACCTGAAATCACAGAAAAACACACAAACTCATAGTAAAGTCCAGAAATGTGAATTTAACATAAAAACTAATGAAAACATCCCTAAAAGTAGCTCAAACTTACTAAAAACTATATAAAAACAATGCCAAAAAGCGTATAAATTATCCGCTCATCACAACACCAAACTTAAATTGTTGCTTGTCCCCAAGCAACTGAAAATCAAATAGGATAAAAAGAAGAGAATATACTATAAAGTCCAAAATATCAATGAATATTAATTTAATTACATGAGCGGGACTTGTAGCTTTTTGCTTCTGAACAGTTTTGGCATCTCACTTTTTCCTTTGAAGTTCAGAGTGATTGGCATCTTTAGGAACTTAGAATTTCGGATAGTGTTATTGACTTTCCTAGTTAAGCATGTTGATTCTTGAACACAGCTACTTATGAGTCTTGGCTGTGGCCCTAAGCACTTTGTCTTCCAGTATTACCACCGGATACACAAATGCCACAGACACATAACTGGGTGAACCTTTTCAGATTGTGATTTAGCTTTGCTAAAGTCCCCAGTTAGTGGTGTCCAGAGCTCTTAAGCACACTCTTTTGCTTGGGATCACGACTTTAACCATTCAGTCTCAAGCTTTTCACTTGGACCTTCATGACACAAGCACATGGTTAGGGACAGCTTTGATTTAGCCGCTTAGGCCTGGATTTTCCTTGGGCCCTCCTATCCATTGATGCTCAAAGCCTTGGATCCTTTTTACCCTTGCCTTTTGGTTTTAAGGGCTATTGGCTTTTTCTATTGCTCCTTCTTTTTCTATATACTCTTTTTAGATCTCTTCTTTTTTTTTTTTTTTTCACTGCTTTTTCTTGCTTCAAGAATCAATTCCATGAATTTTTCAGATCATCAATAACATTTCTCTTTGTTCATCATTCTTTCAAGAACCAACAATTTTAACACTCATAAACAACAAGATCCAAAGACATATGCACTGTTCATTCATTCATTCAGAAAACAAAAGCATTGTCACCACATCAAAATAATTAAACTAAATTCAATAATAATTTCGAAAATTATGTACTTCTTGTTCTTTTGAATTAAAACATTTTTCTTTTAAGAGAGGTGAAGGACTAATGGAATTTATTTATAGCTTTAAGGCATGGTTTACATACTAATGATCATGAAATAAAGACACAAAACATAGATAAACATAGCATTAAAAACCGAAAACAGAAAGAAATAAAGAACAAGGAATGAATCCACCTCTAGTGGCGTCTTCTTCTTGAAGGACCAATGATGTTCTTAAACTCTTCTATGTCCCTTCCTTGCCTTTGTTGCTCCTCCCTCATTGCTCTTTGATCTTCTCTTATTTCTTGAAGAGTGAGGGCGTGTTCATGGTGTTCCACCCTTAGTTGTTCCACATTATGGCTCAAATCTTCCAAGGAGGTATTAAGTTGCTCCCAGTAGTTGTTGGGAGGAAAGTGCATTTGAGGCATTTGTTGATGGTGAACCTCCTCTTGTTCTCCTTGAGGGCCGTGAGGAACTTCCCTTGTTTGCTCCATCCTTTTCTTGGTGATGGGCTTGTCTTCTTCTATGGAGGCATCTCCATCTATGATAACTCCGGCTGAATAACATAGATGGCATATGAGGTGAGGGAATGCTAGCCGTGCCATGTATGAAGGTTTGTCAGCTATTTTGTAGAGTTCATTGGCTATGACTTCATGAACCTCTACTTCTTCACCAATCATGATGCTATGAACCATGATGGCCCGATCCACAGTAACTTCAGATCGGTTGCTTGTGGGGATGATGGATCTTTGAATGAACTCCAACCATCCTCTAGCTACAGGCTTGAGGTCCAGTCTTCTTAGTTGGACTGGCTTGCCTTTGGAGTCAACTCTCCATTGGGCGCCTTCCACACAAATGTCCCTAAGGACTTGGTCCAACCTTTGATCAAAGTTGACCCTTCTAGTGTAGGGGTGTTCATCACCTTGCATCATAGGCAAATGAAACGCCAACCTCACATTCTCCGGACTAAAATCCAAGTATTTCCCCCTAACCATTGTGAGATAATTCTTTGGGCTTGGGTTCATACTTTGGTCATGGTTTCTAGTGATCCATGCATTGGCATAGAACTCTTGAACCATGAGAATTCCGACTTGTTGTATGGGGTTGGCTATGACTTCCCAACCTCTTCTTTGAATTTCAAGTCGGATTTCCGGATACTCATTCTTCTTGAGTTTGAAAGGGACCTCATGGATCACTTTCTTCTTTGCCACAACATCATAGAAGTGGTCTTGGTGGCTCTTGGAGATGAATCTCTCCTTCTCCCATGACTCGGAAGTGGAAGCTTTTGCCTTCCCTTTTCCTTTTCTTGAGGAAACTCCGGCCTTGGGTGCCATTGATGGTGAATGAAAAATAAAAAGCTTAGGCTTTTTACCACACCAAACTTAAAATTTGCTTGTCCCCAAGCAAAAAGAAAGAAGAGTAGAAGAAGAAGAAGAAAATATGGAGAGAGGGAGAAGAGAGGGTTCGGTTATGTGGGAGAATGTGGGTTTGTGTTGTGTGAAAATGGAAAAGAAAAGAAGGGTATTTATAGGGAGGGGGGAGGGTATAGGTTCGGCCATTTTGGGTGGGAAAGGGTGGTAATTGAATTTGAAAGTAGTGGGGGTGGGTGGGGTGTATGGGGAAGGGGAGGATGATGTGAATGGTGAATGGGGTAATTGGGAAGAGGAATTAAGGTGATAGGTGAAGGTTTTTGGGAAGTGTGACATTGAGAATGAGATTTGGATTAGAAGAATGTGATTAGGATTAAAAGAAATGTGGTAGGTGGGGATCCTGTGGGGTCCACAGATCCTGAGGTGAGGATCCTGTGGGGTCCACAGATCCTGAGGTGAAAACAAATACCATTCTTTCACCATATAGGTATGTAACATGCCTTGATGCATCATTCTGGCGTTCAAACGCCCATTGATGCTAGTTCTGGGCGTTAAACGCCCATGTTATGCACGTTTCTGGCGTTGAACGCCAGTTTCATGCTTGTTTCTGGCGTTCAGCGCCAGATTGTCCTCTGTGTGCGCATCCTGGCGTTAAACGCCAGGTTGTTGCTTGTTTTGGGCGTTCAACGCCAGAAAGATGCTCTGTTCTGGCGTTGAACGCCAGAAAGATGCTCCTTCTGGGCGTTGAACGCCAGCCCGTGCGCCTCCAGGGTGAAAAATTTTTTTCTTCTGTTTTTGACTCTGTTTTTAATTTTTTTGATTTTTTCGTGACTCCTCATGATCATGTACCTAATAAAACACAAAAATAACAAAGAAACAAAATAAAATAGAATTAGATAAATAAAATTGGGTTGCCTCCCAACAAGCGCTTCTTTAATGTCAATAGCTTGACAGTGGCTCTCATGGAGCCACATGGTGATCAGGTCAATTTAGTGTGTAGTGTTCCCAACACCAAACTTAGAGTTTGGATATGGGGTTTGAACACCAAACTTAGAGTTTGGTTGTGGCCTCACAACACCAAACTTAGAGTTTGACTGTGGAGGCTCTTCTTGACTCTGAACTGAGAGAAGCTCTTCATGCTTACTCTCTTCTGTCACAGAGGGATGGCCTTGTGCTTGAAACACAAGGTAGTCCCCATTCAATTGAAGGACTAACTCACCTCTGTTGACATCTATCACAGCTCCTGCTGTAGCTAGGAAAGGTCTTCCTAGGATGATGCATTCATCATCTTCCTTCCTAGTATCTAGGATTATGAAATCAGTAGGGATGTAAAGGCCTTCAACCTTTACTAGCACGTCCTCTACTAATCCATAAGCTTGTCTTACTGACTTGTCTGCCAGTTGTAATGAGAACAAGGCAGGTTGTACCTCAATGATTCCCAGCTTCTCCATCACAGAGAGTGGCATAAGATTTATTCCTGACCCCAGATCACATAGAGCTTTTTCAAAGCTCATGGTGCCAATGGTACAAGGTATTAAGAACTTGCCAGGATCTTGTTTCTTTTGAGGTAGAGTTTGCTGAATCCAAGTGTCTAGTTCACTAATGAGTAAGGGAGGTTTACTTTCCCAAGTCTTATTACCAAATAGTTTGGCATTCAGCTTCATGATAGCTCCTAAATATAGAGCAGCTTGCTCTCCAATCACGTCTTCATCCTCTTCAGAGGATGAATATTCTTCAGAGCTCATGAATGGCAGAAGGAGATTTAATGGGATCTCTATGGTCTCTAGATGAGCCTCAGATTCCTCTGGATCCTTAATAGGAAACTCCTTCATGCTTGAAGGACGTCCCAGGAGGTCTTTCTCCTTAGGATTTTCGTCCTCCTCCTCCCTAGTGCATTCGGTCACTTTGATTAAATCAATGGCCTTGCACTCTCCTTTTGGGTTCTCTTCTGTATTGCTTGGGAGAATACTGGGAGGGGTTTCAATAACTTTCTTACTCAGCTGGCCCACTTGTGCTTCCAGATTTCTGATGGAAGATCTGGTTTCATTCATGAAACTGAAAGTGGCCTTTGACAGATCAGAGACTATATTGGCTAAATTAGAATTGTTTTGTTCAGAGTTCTCTGTCTGTTGCTGAGAAGATGATGGATATGGCTTACTATTATTCAGCCTTGCACGTCCACCATTGTTAAAACCTTGTTGAGGTTTTTGTTGATCCTTCCATGAGAAATTTGGATGATTTCTCCATGTTGGGTTATAGGTGTTTCCATAAGGTTCACCTAAGTAATTAACCTCTGCCATGGCAGGGTTTTCAGGATCATAAGCTTCTTCAGAAGCTGCCTCTCTATTACTGTTGGATGCATATTGCAATCCATTCAGATTCTGAGAGATCATGTTGACCTGTTGAGTCAACACTTTGTTCTGAGCCAATATGGCATTCAGAGCATCAATTTCAAGAACTCCTTTCTTCTGAGGTACCCCATTGTTCACGGAATTCCTCTCAGAGGTGTACATGAACTGGTTGTTTGCAACCATGTCAATGAGTTCTTGAGCCTCTTCAGGCGTTTTCTTCAGGTGAATAGATCCACCTGCAGAGTGGTCCAATGACATTTTCGAAAATTCAGAGAGACCATAATAGAATATATCTAATATGGTCCATTCTGAAAACATGTCAGATGGACATCTTTTAGTCAGCTGCTTGTATCTTTCCCAAGCTTCATAGAGGGATTCACCATCTTTTTGTTTGAAGGTTTGAACATCCACTCTCAGCTTGCTCAGCTTTTGAGGAGGAAAGAACTTGTCTAAGAATGCAGTGACAAGCTTATCCCATGAGTCCAGGCTATCCTTGGGTTGTGAATCCAACCATACTCTAGCTCTGTCTCTTACAGCAAAAGGGAAAAGCAAGAGTCTGTAGACTTCAGGATTAACTCCATTTGTCTTTACAGTGTCACAGATCTGCAAGAACTCAGTTAAAAACTGATAAGGATCTTCAGATGGAAGTCCATAAAACTTGCAGTTTTGTTGCATCAATGCAACTAGTTGAGGCTTAAGCTCAAAGTTATTGGCTCCTATGGCAGGAATGGAGATGCTTCTTCCATCAATCTTGGATGTTGGCTTTGTGAAGTCACCAAGCATTCTCCTTGCATTATTATTATAATTTTCGGCCATCACCTCTTGTGCTAATGTTTCTGAAAGGTTGTTTCTGGATTGTTGTAATTTAGCTTCTCTTAATTTTCTCTTCAGAGTCCTTTCAGGTTCTGGATCAACTTCAACAAGAGTGCCTTTGTCCCTGTTCCTGCTCATATGAAAGAAAAGGGAACACAAAAAAAAGAAAGAAGGAATCCTCTATGTCACAGTATAGAGATTCCTTTATGTTAGTAGAAAAAGAAAGGGGTAGAAGAAGAGGAATGGATTCGGATTTTCGATGAAGAGGGGTGAAGAGAAGTGTTAGTAATTAAATAATTAAATAGAAGAGGAAGAGAGAAGAGAAATTTCGAAAATAATTTTGAAAAGGAGTTAGTGATTTTCGAAAATTAGAGATAAAATGTAATTAAAATTAAAACATGAAATAATTAATTAATTAAAAAGAACTTTTTGAAAAAGAGAGAGATATTTTCGAAAATAGAAGAGGAAAAAGTAGTTAGGTGGTTTTGAAAAAGATAAGAAACAAACAAAAAGTTAGTTAGTTGATTGAAAAAGATTTGAAATCAAAATTTAAAAAGATAAGAAGATAGTAAGTTGGATAAGATATTTTAAAATCAAATTTTGAAAAAGATAAAATTTTTGAAAAAGATAAAATTTTTTTTTTGAAAAAGATAAGATAAAAGATAAAAAGATTTAATTCAAAAAAAATTTTGAAATTATTTACTTCACTAACAAGAAACTACAAGATAAGATTCTAGAACTTAAAGATTGAACCTTTCTTAACAAGAAAGTAACAAACTTCAAATTTTTGAACCAATCACATTAATTATTAGTGAATTTTCGAAAATTACATATAAAGATAAGAAAAAGAATTTGAAAATATTTGAAAAAATAATTTTTGAAATTTTCGAAATTTATAAAAAAAAAATGAAAAAGATATGATTTTTGAAAAAGATTTTGAAAAGATAAGATTTTTAAAATTGAAATTTTGACTTGACCTGTAAGAAACAACTAATTTTGAAAATTTTTGACCAAGTCAACCCAAAATTTCGAAATTTTGGAGGAAAATAAGGAAAAGATATTTTTGATTTTTAAATTTTTAAGGAAAAACACAAAAATGACCCAAAACATGAAAATTTTGGATCAAGACACAAGATGCATGCAAGAATGCTATGAATGTCAAGATGAACACCAAGAACACTTTGAAGATCATGATGAACATCAAGAACATAATTTTGAAAAATTTTTGATGCAAAGAAAACATGCAAGACACCAAACTTAGAAATCTTTAATGCATGGAAAATATGAATGCAAAAATGCACATGAAAAACAAGAAAAGACACAAAACAAGAAATCATCAAGATCAAACAAGAAGACTTGTCAAGAACATCTTGAAGATCATGAAGAACACTATGAATGCATGAGATTTTCGAAAAATGCAAGAAAAATTTTTAAAAGCATGCAATTGACACCAAACTTAAAATTTAACACAAGACTCAAACAAGAAACACAAAATACTTTTGATTTTTATGATTTTCTAATTTTTTTGGATTTTTATTATTATTTTTCGAAAATAAAGTTTAAAAACACGAAAATTCAAAGAAAAATTTTGAAAAAGATTTTTGAAAAGAAAATTACCTAATCTGAGCAACAAGATGAACCGTCAGTTGTCCATACTCGAACAATCCCCGGCAACGGCGCCAAAAACTTGGTGGACGAAATTGTGATCAATGTATTCTTTGAGTAGTACTTATATAGAAATTGAAATTGGCACGAGTGAAATCACAACTCCGTTCAACTAACCAGCAAGTGTACTGGGTCGTCCAAGTAATACCTTACGTGAGTAAGGGTCGAATCCACAGAGATTGTTGGTATGAAGCAAGCTATGGTCACCTTGCAAATCTCAGTTAGGCGGATTGAACATTTGTAATAGTGATAATTGGATTGTTCTAATAAAAAGGAATAATAAAAGGGATAGAATACTTATGTAGATTCATTGGTAGGAATTTCAGATAAGCGGAATGGAGATGCTGTAGAGCTCTCGGACGCCTGCTATCCCATTGCTTCTACTCAATCCTTCTTACTCCTCTCCATGGCAAGCTTTGTATAGGGGTTCACTATCAGCTGTGGCTACTTTCATTCCTCTCGGGGAAATAACCTGCACGGCTGTCACTCGCACAGCTAACCAGTCTGGAGGCATCACCCATGGTTGATAGCTACATCCCATCCTCGCAGTGAAAGCTAATGCACGCACTCTGTCACAGTACGGCCAATCACCGGTTGGTTCCCGCTCCTACTGGAATAGAATCCCTCTTTTGCGTTTGTCACTAACGCCCAGCAGGTTAAAGTTTGAAGCACGTCACAGTCATTCATGAACGGAATCCTACTCGGAATACCACAGACAAGGTGAGACTTTCCGGATTCCCAGGATCCTACTCGGAACACCACAGACAAGGTTGGACTTTCCGGATCCAGATAAATGCCGCCATCCATCTAACTTATACCACGAAGATTCTGTTGGGAATCTAAGAGATATACATTCAAGCCTTGTTACACGCAGAACGGAAGTGGTTGTCAATCACGCGCGTTCATAAGTGAGAATGATGATGAGAGTTATTAGCTCATCACATTCATCATGTTCTTGAGTACGAATGAATATCTTGGAATAAGAATAAGATAGAGAATTGAATAAAGGAAAATAGAACTTCATTAATCTTTGAGGTACAGCAGAGCTCCACACCCTTAATCTATGGTGTGCAGAAACTCCACCGTTGAAAATACATAAGCAAGAGGTTCAGGCATGGCCGAATGGCCAGCCCCCTAAACGTGATCAATGATCTCCTAAGATGAAGAATAAAATAAAACTGAGATCAAAGATGATTGATACATTAGTAAATCATCCTATTTATAATAAACTAGCTCCTAGGGTTTACATGAGTAAGTAATTGATGCATAAATCCACTTCCGGGGCCCACTTGGTGTGTGCTTGGGCTGAGCTTGATTTATCCACGAGCAGAGGCTCCTCTTGGAGTTGAATTTCGATTTATGATGTGCTTTGGGCGTTCAACTCCGGATTATGACGTTTTTCTGGCGTTTAACTCCAGAAAGGAGCGTGTACTTGGCGTTCAACGCCAGTTTGCGTCGTCATTCTTCGAATAAAGTATGGACTATTATATATTTCTGGAAAGCCCTGGATGTCTACTTTCCAACGCCGTTGAGAGCGCGCCATTTGGAGTTCTGTAGCTCCAGAAAATCCATTTCGAGTGCAGGGAGGTCAGAATCCAACAGCATCAGCAGTCCTTTTGTCAGCCTTTTTCAGAGTTTTGCTCAAATCCCTCAATTTCAGTCAGAATTTACCTGAAATCACAGAAAAACACACAAACTCATAGTAAAGTCCAGAAATGTGAATTTAACATAAAAACTAATGAAAACATCCCTAAAAGTAGCTCAAACTTACTAAAAACTATATAAAAACAATGCCAAAAAGCGTATAAATTATCCGCTCATCACCTTTGTTGCTCCTCCCTCATGATTCTTTGATCTTCTCTAATTTCATGGAGGATGATGGAGTGTTCTTGATGCTCCACCCTTAGTTGTCCCATGTTGGAACTCAATTCTCCTAGGGAGGTGTTTAGTTGCTCCCAATAGTTTTGTGGAGGAAAGTGCATCCCTTGAGGCATCTCAGGGATCTCATGATGAGAGGGGTCTCTTGTGTGTTCCATCCTTTTCTTAGTGATGGGCTTGTCCTCATCAATGGGGGTATCTCCTTCTATGTCAACTCCAACTGAATAACAGAGGTGACAAATGAGATGAGGAAAGGCTAGCCTTGCCAAGGTGGAAGACTTGTCCGCCACTTTATAGAGTTCTTGGGCTATAACCTCATGAACTTCCACTTCTTCTCCAATCATGATGCTATGAATCATGATGGCCCGGTCTAGAGTAACTTCGGACCGGTTGCTAGTGGGAATGATTGAGCATTGAATGAACTCCAACCATCCTCTAGCCACGGGTTTGAGGTCATGCCTTCTCAATTGAACCGGCTTGCCTCTTGCATCTCTCTTCCATTGTGCGCCCTCTTCACATATGACTGTGAGGACTTGGTCCAACCTTTTATCAAAGTTGACCTTTCTAGTGTAAGGATGTTCATCTCCTTGCATCATGGGCAAATTGAATGCCAACCTTACACTTTCCGGACTTAAATCCAAGTAATTCCCCCGAACCATAGTAAGATAATTCTTTGGATTCGGGTTAACACTTTGATCATGGTTCTTGGTGATCCATGCATTGGCATAGAACTCTTGAACCATCAAGATTCCGACTTGTTGAATGGGGTTGGTAAGCACTTCCCAACCTCTTCTTCGGATCTCATGGCGGATCTCCGGATATTCACCCTTTTTGAGTGAAAAGGGGACCTCGGGGATCACCTTCTTCAAGGCCACAACTTCATAGAAGTGGTCTTGATGCACCCTTGAGATGAATCTCTCCATCTCCCATGACTCGGAGGTGGAAGCTTTTGCCTTCCCTTTTCTCTTTCTAGAGGTTTCTCCGGCCTTGGATGCCATAAATGGTTATGGAAAAATGAAAAAGCAACGCTTTTACCACACCAAACTTAAAAGGTTTGCTCGTCCTCGAGCAAAAGAAGAAAGAAGAGAGTAAAAGAAGAAGAAATGAGGGAGAAGGGAATGGCTTTGTATTCGGCCAAAGAAGGGGAGAAGTGGTGTTTAGGTTGTGTGAAAATGAAGGAGTGAAGAAGGGTATTTATAGGAGAGAGGGGAGCAGGAGTTCGGCCATTATGGGTGGGTTTGGGAGGGAAAGTGGTTTGAATTTGAAGGGTGAGGTAGATGAGGTTTTATGAAGGATGGATGTGAGTGGTGAAGAGAAAGATGGGATTTGATAGGTGAAGGGGTTTTTTGGGGAAGAGGTATTGAGGTGATTGGTGAATGGGGGAAGAAGAGAGAGGGTGGTGGTGGGGTTGGATGGGGTCCTGTGGGGTCCACAGATCCTGTGGTGTCAAGGAAAAGTCATCCCTGCACCAAATGTTGCTCAAAATCACGTTTTGAGTCATTTCTGGCGTTAAATGCCGGGCTGGTGCCCATTCCTGGCGTTTAACGCCAGGTTCTTGCCCTTTTCTGGCGTTTAACGCCAGTCTGGTGCCCCTTTCTGGCGTTAAACGCCCAGAATGGTGCCAGACTGGGCGTTAAACGCCCAACTGCTAGCCTCACTGGCGTTTAAACGCCAGTGGGTTCTTCCTCCAGGGTGTGCTGTTTTTCTTCCTGTTTTTCATTTTGTTTTTGCTTTTTCAATGGATTTTGTGACTTCTTATGATCATCAACCTACAAAAAAATAAAATATCAAAAGAAAATAGTTAATTATAAAGCATTGGGTTGCCTCCCAACAAGCGCTTCTTTAATGTCATTAGCTTGACAGAGGACTCTCATGGAGCCTCACAGATACTCAGAGCCATGTTGGAACCTCCCAACACCAAACTTAGAGTTTGAATGTGGGGGTTCAACACCAAACTTAGAGTTTGGTTGTGGCCTCCCAACACCAAACTTAGAGTTTGACTGTGGGGGCTCTGTTTGTCTCTGATTTGAGAGAAGCTCTTCATGCTTCTTCTCCATGGTGACAGAGGGATATCCTTGAGCCTTAAACACCAAGGATTTTCATTCACTTGAATGATCAGTTCACCTTTATCAACATCAATCACAGCCTTTGCTGTGGCTAGGAAGGGTCTGCCAAGGATGATGGATTCATCCATGCACTTCCCAGTCTCTAGGACTATGAAATCAGCAGGGATGTAATGGTTTTCAATTTTCACCAAAACATCCTCTACAAGTCCATGAGCTTGTTTTCTTGAGTTGTCTGCCATCTCTAATGAGATTCTTGCAACTTGTACCTCAAAGATCCCTAGCTTCTCCATTACAGAGAGAGGCATGAGGTTCACACTTGACCCTAAGTCACACAGGGCCTTCTTGAAGGTCATGGTGCCTATGGTACAAGGTATGGAAAACTTCCCAGGATCTTGTCTCTTTTGAGGTAATTTCTGCCTAGACAAGTCATCCAGTTCTTTGGTGAGCAAATGAGGTTCATCTTCCCAAGTCTCATTTCCAAATAACTTGTCATTTAGCTTCATGATTGCTCCAAGGTATTTAGCAACTTGCTCTTCAGTGACATACTCATCCTCTTCAGAGGAAGAATACTCATCAGAGCTCATGAAAGGCAGAAGTAAGTCCAATGGAATCTCTATGGTCTCATTTTGAGCCTCAGATTCCCATGGTTCCTCATTGGGGAACTCAGAGGAGGTTGGTGCACGCCCATTGAGGTCTTCCTCAGTGGCGTTCACTTCCTCTCTTTCCTCTCCATATTCGGCCATGGTTATGGCTTTGCACTCTCCTTTTGGATTTTCTTCTGTATTGCTTGGGAGAGTACTAGGAGGGAGTTCAGTAACTTTCTTGCTCAGCTGTCCCACTTGTGCCTCCAAATTCCTAATGGAGGACCTTGTTTCAGTCATGAAACTTTGAGTGGTTTTAATTAGATCAGAGACCATGGTTGCTAAGTCAGAGGAGTTCTGCTTAGAATTCTCTGTCTGTTGCTGAGAAGATGATGGAAAAGGCTTGCCATTGATAAACCTGTTTCTTCCACCATTATTGTTGTTGAAACCTTGTTGAGGTCTCTGTTGATCCTTCCATGAGAAATTTGGATGATTCCTCCATGAAGAATTATAGGTGTTTCCATAGGGTTCTCCTAGGTAATTCACCTCTTCCATTGAAGGGTTCTCAGGATCATAGGCTTCTTCTTCAGATGAAGCATCCTTAGTACTGCTTGGTGTATTTTGCATTCCAGATAGACTTTGAGAAATCAAATTGACTTGTTGAGTCAATATCTTATTCTGAGCCAGAATGGCATTCAGAGCATCAATCTCAAGAACTCCTTTCTTCTGACTAGTCCCATTGTTCACAGGATTCCTTTCAGAAGTGTACATGAATTGGTTATTTGCAACCATTTCAATGAGCTCTTGAGCTTCTGTAGGCGTCTTCTTCAGATGAAGAGATCCTCCAGCAGAGCTATCCAAAGACATCTTGGATAGTTCAGAGAGACCATCATAGAAAATACCTATGATGCTCCATTCAGAAAGCATGTCTGAGGGACATTTTCTGATTAATTGTTTGTATCTTTCCCAAGCTTCATAGAGGGATTCTCCATCCTTCTGTCTGAAGGTTTGGACTTCCACTCTAAGCTTACTCCATTTTTGAGGTGGAAAGAACTTTGCCAAGAAGGCATTGACTAGCTTTTCCCAAGAGTCCAGGCTATCTTTAGGTTGTGAGTCCAACCATATTCTAGCTCTGTCTCTTACAGCAAAAGGGAATAGCATCAGTCTGTAGACCTCAGGGTCAACCCCATTAGTCTTGACTGTGTCACAGATTTGCAAGAACTCAGCTAAAAACTGATGAGGATCTTCCATTGGAAGTCCATGGAACTTGCAATTCTGTTGCATTAGAGAAACTAATTGAGGCTTAAGCTCAAAGTTGTTTGCTCCAATGGCAGGGATAGAGATGCTTCTCCCATAGAAGTCGGGAGTAGGTGCAGTAAAGTCACCCAGCACCTTCCTTGCATTGTTGGCATTGTTGTTGTTTTCGGCTGCCATGTGTTCTTCTTCTTTGAAGAATTCGGTCAGGTCCTCTAAAGAGAGTTGTGCTTTGGCTTCTCTTAGCTTTCTCTTCAAGGTCCTTTCAGGTTCAGGATCAGGCTCAACAAGAATGCTTTGTCTTTGCTCCTGCTCATAAGAAAGAGAAGGGAACAAGAAAATGTGGAATCTTCTATGTCACAGTATAGAGATTCCTTGAGGTGTCAGAGGAACAGAAGAGTAGAAGACAGAAGTAGAAAATTTGAAATTATCAAAAGAGATGGAGTTCGAATTTTGCATTAAGGGACAATGTTAGTCCATAAATAGAAGGATGTGAGGAGAAGGGAAGTAATTTTCGAAAATTAAGTAAAAGATTTTGAAAACATTTTGAAAAACACTAATTGATTTTCGAAAATAAGAGTGGGAAAGAAATCAAGTGATTTTTGAAAAAGATTTTGAGATTAGAAGTCAAAAAGATTTGATTGAAAACTATTTTGAAAAAGATGAGGTTAAGAAGATATGATTGATTTTAAAAATATGTGATTGAGAAAATATGATTTGAAAACAATTTTAAAAAAGATTTGATTTTAAAACTCAATGACTTGCCTAACAAGAAAAGATATGATTCAAACATTAAACCTTTCTCAACAGAAAAGGCAACATACTTGAAATGTTCAATCAAATCATTAATTGTTAGCAAGTATCTTTGAAAAAGGAAAGAAATTGATTTTGAAAACATTTGATTGAAAAGATATGATTTGCAAAAGATTTGATTTTGAAAAACTTTGAAAACTTGAAAAAAAATTGATTTGAAAACAAAATCTTCCCCCTTTGCCATCCTGGCGTTAAACGCCCAGAATGGTATCCATTCTGGCGTTTAACGCCCAAAAAGCACCCTTTTTGGGCGTTAAACGCCCAACCAGGTACCCTGACTGGCGTTTAAACGCCAGTCTGTCCTTCTTCACTGGGCATTTTGAACGCCCAGCTTTTTCTGTATAATTCCTCTGCAGCATGTTCTGAATCTTCAATTCTTTGTATTTATTGACTTGAAAAGACACAAATTAAAAATATTTTTGGATTTTTAATGATAAAGAAGAATCAAAATGCAACTAAAATCAAATAACAATGCATGCAAGACACCAAACTTAGCAGTTTGTATACCACTGACACTAACAATATGAGAATGCATATGAGACACACAAAATACTTCAAGTCAATAGAATTCAAAGATTAGAGCAAGTAAATCATCAAGAACATCTTGAAGATCACTAAGACACATGAATGAATGCATGCAATTGACACCAAACTTAAGATAAGACTAGACTCAAACAAGAAACATAAAATATTTTTGGTTTTTATAAAAAAAAATTTTTTTCTTTTTTTTTTTTGTGTTTTTCGAAAATTAAGTGGAAAAAGGTATCAAAATTCTTAATGAGAATTCCAGGAATAAGTGCAATGCTAGTCTAAGACTCCGGTCTAGAAATTAGACATGGCTTCACAGCCAGCCAAGCTTTCAAAGAAAGCTTCGGTCCAAAACACTAGACATGGCCAAAGGCCAGCCAAGCCTTAGCAGATCACTGCTCCAAAAGCACGATTGATAAAAAAAATCAACAAGCTTCTGTGATGATAAGTTGAAACCTCGGTCCAATGAGATTAGACATGGCTTCTCAGCCAGCCAGATTTCAACAAATCATCATGAAACTCTAGAACTCATCTTCAAGAATTTCGAAAAAAATAAATACCTAATCTAAGCAACAAGATGAACCGTCAGTTGTCCATACACAAAACAATCCCCGGCAACGGCGCCAAAAACTTGGTGCGCGAAATTGTGAACAATACTTTTCACAACTCTCATAATCCCCGGTCATGAACTCCAAAAACTTGGTAGCTCAATCCCATGGCATTACACAACTTCGCACAACTAACCAGCAAGTGCACTGGGTCGTCCAAGTAATACCTTACGTGAGTAAGGGTCGATCCCACGGAGATTGTTGGTATGAAGCAAGCTATGGTCATCTTGTAAATCTCAGTCAGGCAGACTCAAATGTATAATGGTGATGAACGAAAATAACATAAAAGATAAAGATAGAGATACTTATGTAAATCATTGGTAGGAACTTCAGATAAGCGCATGAAGATGCCTTCCCTTCCGTCTCTCTGCTTTCCTACTGTCTTCATCCAATCCTTCTCACTCCTTTCCATGGCAAGCTTATGCAAGGGTTTCACCGTTGTCAGTGGCTACCTCCCATCCTCTCATTGGAAATGTTCAACGCACCCTGTCATGGCACGGCTATCCATCTGTCGGTTCTCAATCAGGCCGGAATAGAATCCAGTGATTCTTTTGCGTCTGTCACGAACGCCCCGCCTTCAGGAGTTTGAAGCACGTCACAGTCATTCAATCATTGAATCCTACTCAGAATACCACAGACAAGGTTAGACCTTCCGGATTCTCTTGAATGCCGCCATCAGTTCTCGCCTATACCACGAAGACTCTGATCTCACGGAATGGCTGGCTCGTTTGTCAGGTGAGCACTCGGTTGTCAGGCGATCAACCATGCATCGTGTTATCAGGAATCCAAGAGATATTCACTAGAGCCTTGGTTGCTTGTAGAACAAGAGTGGTTGTCAGTCACCTTGTTCATGAGTGAGAATGATGATGAGTGTCACGGATCATCACATTCATCAAGTTGAAGAACAAGTGATATCTTGGACAAAGAACAAGCGGAATTGAATAGAAGAACAATAGTAATTGCATTAATACTCGAGGTACAGCAGAGCTCCACACCTTAATCTATGGTGTGTAGAAACTCCACCGTTGAAAATACATAAGAACAAGGTCTAGGCATGGCCGAATGGCCAGCCTCCCAAATTGAGTTCAATCATAAAATATGATCAAAAGCTCTGATCTAAGAACTAGATGTCCAAAGATGAAAATACAATAGTAAAAGGTCCTATATATAGAAAACTAGTAGCCTAAGGTGTACAGAGATGAGTAAATGACATAAAAATCCACTTTCGGGCCCACTTGGTGTGTGCTTGGGCTGAGCAATGAAACAATTTCGTGTAGAGACCCTTCTTGGAGTTAAACGCCAGCTTTTATGCCAGTTTGGGCGTTTAACTCCCATTTAGGTGCCAGTTCCGGCGTTTAACGCTGGAATTTCTTGAGGTGACTTTGAACGCCGGTTTGGGCCATCAAATCTTGGGCAAAGTATGGACTATCATATATTGCTGGAAAGCCCAGGATGTCTACTTTCCAACGCCGTTGAGAGCGCGCCAATTGGGTTTCTGTAGCTCCAGAAAATCCACTTCGAGTGCAGGGAGGTCAGAATCCAACAGCATCTGCAGTCCTTTTGAGTCTCTGGATCAGATTTTTGCTCAGATCCCTCAATTTCAGCCAGAAAATACCTGAAATCACAGAAAAACACACAAACTCATAGTAAAGTCCAGAAAAGTGATTTTTAACTAAAAACTAATAAAAATATACTAAAAACTAACTAGATCATACCAAAAACATACTAAAAACAATGCCAAAAAGTGTATAAATTATCCGCTCATCATAATCCTACCAAATTGTGGTTCATGAAACTGTGTGGTATAATCAGTGATCAAGCATCATCTCTTCTTATGAACATTTAAACCAAGGGATTGGGAATTTGTTTGTTTTTAGAGAGAATTGGTGAGCCAAGGAATTGGGATCCAATCATATAAGATTGCCAAGCAAGATTCAATGAATGCATTGGTTGAGGAAGAGATGAAAATGTTTTGATTCGGAGATTTCAATATCTCCTGACCCCAATGAACCCCTCTTTCTGATCTACACTTTCTATTTACATTTTGCAAATTTCAATTCATGCAATCACCCCAATTCCCTTTTAATTTCAGCAATTTACTTTCTCGCACCTTAATTCTCGCAATTTAAGTTTATGCAATTTCAATTCCTTGCAATTTACGTTTCCTGCCACATTTACTTTATGCAATTCACATCCAAAAGTTGATTCCGCTCAACTAAACAAACTTCTAATTCGAATTGCTCATTCAACCAATCCTTGTGGGATTCGACCTCACTCTATTGTGAGTTTTTACTTGACGATAACCGGTGCACTTGCCGGAAGGAATTTTGCCGTTCGTGCAATTTCCTAAAAATCGTAGCATAAAAAGATTATGCACATCAAGTTTATGGCGCCGTTGCCGGGGATTGGTTTTTGATTGACAATTCTCAAATTGGAAGTTAACTAGATTAAGCATTTTTCTTGTTTTGTTGATTTAGTTCTAGTTGCTTGTTGAACTTTTAATTTCTGCACTCTGTTACTTGCTTTTTCTTTCTTATGCCTTTCAATTCAAACAACTAACTCACTGACCCACTAACTATTTGAATTAATTCCTCAACTGCTCTAACCATACTCTTCCATTAACCAAGAGTATTCCACTTGTTTGCTGCTTTTGGTGTGTTCGTGTATGACAGGTAGGAGAGGAGAAATATCAACTCCTCCATATACCGAACCAGAGAGGACTCTTCATAGACTTAGAAGGGAAGCAAGAGGGAAGAGTGTACTGGGAGAAGAAGAATCTGAAGGAGAATCTCAGGACAACTTTGAGGAAGCTCTAGACCTCAACATGGATAGAGAATTTCACAACCATGAGAGGGTTGATGGAAACAATGCCATTCCTGAGAGGAGGGTTCTTGGTTCATACATAAACCCAACATCTGGGAATTGTGGAAGCAGCATTCAGAAACCACCCATTCAGGCCAATAATTTTGAACTCAAACCACAGTTAATATCACTGGTGGAGAACCATTGTTCATTTGGTGGGAGTGTTAATGAAGACCCAAACCAACATCTCACAAAATTTCTGAGAATTTGCGACACTGTGAAGTCCAATGGAGTCCAGGAAGATGCCTATAAACTACTCTTGTTTCCATTTTCACTTAGGGACAAGGCAGCTAAGTGGCTGGAATCATTCCCAAGGGACAGCCTAACAACCTGGGATGAGGTGGAGAGCAAGTTTCTGGCACGTTTCTACCCCCCACAAAAGGTCAATAGGCTTCGATCTGAGGTTCAGACTTTTAGACAACAAGATGGTGAGACGCTCTACGAGGCATGGGAGAGGTTCAAAGAATTGACAAGGAAATGTCCACCAAACATGTTCCCTGACTGGGTGCAATTGCATATTTTCTATGATGGACTTTCTTATGAATCAAGGAAGGCTGTAGACCATTCATCAGGAGGTTCATTGAACAGGAAAAAGACTGTGGAAGAAGCCATTGAAGTGATGAGACAGTGGCTGAGAATGAGTACTACTATGCTTCAGAGAGACACAACACTAAGGGAGTCATGGAGCTGAACCATGTTGATACAATTCTAGCTCAAAACAAGGTGTTTGCCAAGCAACTAGCAGAGCTCACCAGGAAATTAGACACAAAGCAAGTGGCTGCAATACACACACAAGGTCAAGAAGAAGTAAACATTGAAGGAGGTGATTGGGAAGAGGCCAACTATGTGGGAAACCAACAAAAGCAATCATATGATCCACACTCCAACACTTACAACCCAGGTTGGAAAAACCACCCAAACTTTGGGTGGGGAAACCAGCAAACCCAACCACAAAACCACAAACCTTACAACCACAACCAACATAACAATTCCACATACCAAAACTCCAACCAAAGATCATACCAAGCCACACAAAACACTTACTCTCAACCACCATATCATGGCCAAAATAACCAACCTGCCCAATCAAATCCGAACCAACAATTTCAAGATCAATTAAACAGGATAGAAGGAATACTAGCAAACATGGATCAGGACATAAATGAGTTGAAAAGCTTTAGGGAAGATGTGAGATCGACCTTAAGGAACCATGGTGAAAAACTCAAGTGGATGGAGTCTCGAGTAGGAGAGCTATCTCAACAGGCCCCCAAGTCAACTGCAGTGTTCCCTAGTGACACAGAAAAGAATCCTAAAGGGGAACAAAAGGGAGTGAGATGGGAAGAATGCAAGGCCATCACCATATTGAAGGAAGTCTCAGAAGAAGAAGGAATCAGACCCTCAGATAAGGAGCCAGAAATCTTGAAAGAAGGTGTGGAAGAAGCTAAGCAGGAAAGTGAAACTGAGCAAGCCAAGGAAATGCAAAAGGAAGGCATGCTGGGAACATACCAACCAAAAGCACCATTCCCTCAGAGGTTAGGAGGAGGTGAAAAAGGGAAAACATATTCAAGGTTCTTAGAGACATTTAAGTCTCTCCACATCAATATTCCCTTTCTTGAAATCCTCCAGCAGATGCCTACACATATCAAGTATTTGAAGGAATTGCTGAGCAAGAAAAGAGTTTTGAAGGGAGGACAAACTGTAATAATGAACAAAGAATGCAGTGCACTCATCAAGAAGGATATGGTCTCTAAGAAAACAGACCCAGGAAGTTTTCATATCCCCTGCATCATAGGGGAAACAAAATTGACAGAGGATTCTGTGATCTAGGAGCTAGCATAAATGTGATGCCTCTGACTCTTATGAGGAGGCTACAACTGAATGAGGTGAGATCCACTGATGTAATCATACAACTGGCTGACAAAACTCAAAAACAAGCTGAAGGGGTAGTTGAGAATGTGCTGGTGAAAGTGGGAAATTATTTTTTCCCCACAGACTTTGTCATTTTGGACATGGAGGAAAGCTACCTACACCCTATCATTCTGGGAAGGCCATTTCTAGCCACTGCTAGAGCGCTCATAGATATAGAACAAGGAGAACTAATTTTGAGAGTACATGATGAACAGCTCATTTTCCATGTTTTTAAACCTGCATCTGAGCCTGAACCAGAACCTGAAAAGTCTAAGGATGATAATAGCAATCTGTGTTTGGAGGAAAGCAATTCAGCAGCTGAAACTCTAAAACAATCCTTTGAAGGCAAACAAGAATTACAAGAGTTGAAGCCACAAGAATCAATAGAAACAGCTCAGAAGGACCCTCCTGTCATAAGGGTCAATGAAGAAATCCTCAAGAAAGAGGGAAGAATTGTAAAGAAATTGCCAAGAGGGTGGAGAAACAAGAAAATTCCCACTGAAGGTTTCTCTCCGGGAGATAAAGTGATATCAAGTCATTATTTGCCAATCCCACCTGGCCTCAAACCCATTCCTTCTCAGCTCCCTCAAGTGTTCACAATCAGGAAAGTTCTTTCTATGGAACATTTGGAAATCATGAAGGAATCAAATGGGGATGTTTCCATAGTGAGAGGAGAGGACATCAAGCACTACAATCCACCCTAACAAGGGACAACCGTCAAGCTAGTGACGTTAAAGAAGCGCTTCATGGGAGGCAACCCATGTTTTAGTATCCTTACTCTTTATTGTTTTGCTTGCATCTAATAAAGCATGGTCTCTTATGCATGAACTTGAATCCTCAGGACAACTGTTGATAAGGTGCACTAAACATTGCATGTAAAATACAATTGGTCTTTAAGTTTGGTGTGCCTGAAGGCACCCCAAGTCTTATTCAAATTGTATTCAATCTTTCAAGGTGCACAACCAAACATTAAGTTTGGTGTTCCTCTTGGAACACGGTTAATGAAAAGCAAGAAGTTCCTTTGGATTTAAAAATTCATGACAAGTGTACCATTTGCACTTTTAATACTTTGATTTCAATTACTTTAGGTAGTAAATTTGTTTAGGATCAAAGAGCCAAAGTGACTATGATTTATTAGAATTATGCACAATTATTAAGGATAACCAACATGGATTTCATATCATCAGAAGACATTACCAAACACTAAGTTTGGTGTCCATTAATAAGTGTGCATACATACAAAAGTCACGGCTATAAGCTCATGAAGACAATCATTGATTTACAATTCAAAAAGAATGAAAAACATGTGCAAGTACTATTCATTATTCACATGGACCAAAAAATAATAGCAAATTTGTTTGTTTGTGCAGGTACAAAAGGAAAGATAAGAATGGAGAGAAAAGACAAAGGAAGTACAAGTGGTCAAAAAGAGGTAAGAAGCAAGAAGAAGCAGGATCCCAAGAATCAAGAAGAACCAAGCAATAAATAAGAGGTGGTCTCGCTCCTTAATAATCAAATGATAGTTGTGAATTGTCTTTATGAGATTTCTTTCATTATAAGTCATTTAAGTTTTAATGTGAAGTTTTTAGTATGTTTGTTTGTTTATTGCTTTGAATAAAGTGAATGCCTAGATGTTTGGATATAACTTCACCTTATTAAACAAATGCTTGCCATGCTTGTTCTGTTTCCAAAAATTAAAAGAAAAGTTTGAACAAAAGTAACTTGGCTCAATTAGTGACAAATCAAGTAGAATTAAGTGGTGGTATGCATGCTTGATTGTTTAGTTAGCTCACTGGAAATTGAGTGTAGAATTATCATTTTTTGTGTAGAAGTTGAATAATGTCTATGGATCTTGATGAATAAATGTCCTTGGCCACGAAAAAGAAAGAAAAAGAAGAAGAAAAGTCACTGAAAAAAAGGGCAACCAAAAAGCAAAAGAATTAAGAAAATAAAGCTAGGCACCAATGGTTTGAACTTTTGAGACATATGCCTGTGGTGTTTATGTACTAGGATCTGCTTGGATGAATAGGTTCTGTGGAGTGTTTCAACACTTGGTAACTTGGGTTAACTAACCCGGGATTATCAACCAAAAGTCCATTGTCAAGAGCAACCTAGCTACAAAACATTTAGTTACACAAAGAGGTGCTGGGCACCAATATCTAAAAAAGAAATGTGAACTAAAATGCCTGTAGTGGATATGTGTACTGCACTGATAAGAAAAAAAGAAAATGCCAAAGGCTTATGCAACACATGACACTGAGCAAACAAGGAGCAAAGGAGCTCTAAGAAAAAGAAAAACAAAGAAAGAAAAAGTGCCAAGGACATAAGAATAATAAGAGGCCATAGCAGTGTTTGATGGATGCAATAAAAAAGTGATAATCCTACCTGATAAGAATGAAAAAGTGATGCTGCAACTTTCTGCATAAAACCCTTCTGATGAACTTCAAATGCTTGCTAATTTAGCCAATGTAATTGCTTTCTGTTTCATACTTTCTTCTCAAATAACTAAGGACTTGCTTAGGGACAAGCAAGTATTAAGTTTGGTGTTGTGATGCCAAGGCATCTTAGGCTAGTTTCACTAGCATTTTTCTGTTAGTTTTAGTTGTTTTATGCATTTTCTTGAGCTTAAAGTAACCAAGAATGGTTAAATGAACAACAAAGTAATGAATCATCCAAACATGTATAATTTTGATGCAAATTCCATGAGTTTTTAGTTATATTACTTGAATGCTATGAATGGATGATTTCTCATGAAATTTTGCAAGACTTTGATGCAATTGTTTGGATGATTTCAGGGAAGAAGAGGCTAGGCAAAGAAGCAACAAAATCAATAAAGGAAGCTTGAAGATCACATGTGCCAAGCCATATAATGCTGAAAGTGGCGTTTAACCTCCAGTTTAACCCTAAACTGGAAGTTAAACGCCAGAATGAGAATGGCACCAAGGGAGTATTTCCACGTTTAACCTCCAGTTTGACCTCAAATTGGAGGTTAAACGTGTTCGAACCACATTATGCACCAGGAAGCCATTTCCACGTTTAAGCTCCAGTTTGACCTCAAACTGGAGCTTAAACGTGTTCGACATTCACACTCCTGGGCTACCTTCTTCATTCCCACGTTTAAGCTCCAGTTTAAGGTCAAACTGGAGCTTAAACGTGTTCGGCATTTTTGCTCCTCCAGGGTTGCCTTCTCATTTCCACGTTTAAGCTCCAGTTTGACCTCAAACTGGAGCTTAAACGTGTTCGACCAGAATTGCCTCCAGGGGTTGCAATCTTCATTTCACGTTTAAGCTTTAGTTTAACCTTAAACTGAAGCTTAAACGTGTTCGATTAATTACCCTCCTGGGTTGCTTTCTTCCAATTCCACGTTTAAGTTTCAGTTTAACCTTAAACTGAAACTTAAACTTCAACTTAAACGTCACTTTTTGAAAGGGTTTCTGGGCCAAATATATTGAAGTTTAAGTTAGCTTTTGAGCACAAAGTTCAACTTAAACGTATTATGGTATGAAACCTAATTGAATATCATGGTTTATGGGATTGGGCCTGAAGAATTGATGAGTCTGGAACTTCAAATTGTTGAGTCTTGTGTCATTACTTGTTTATCACTAAGTTTGCTCAATGAATGTTACAGAATGGGATCACAGCCTCATCAGGATTATGGACCATAAACCCAAAGCAAAAGGAAATCAAGAAAAAGCCTCAAAGCCCAAGAAACACAACAGAAGCTCAATTTAGAAAGTGTATAAATAGGATAGAATTTAAGTTAGAAAGAAAACTTTTTGACACTTTGGAACTTTTGATCATTTTGCTATTTTTTCATACTTTGTAATTGAATTCAGAGCTATGACTCACTAAACCCCCTTCATTGGGTTAGGGAGCTCTATTGTAATTCAATGAATCAATAATAGTTTTATCTTCTTCTTCAATCTTTTCTCTTGAATTTTGTTAGAAAGCTTCTCGATCTAATTCCATTGGGTAGTTGTCTTGGGAAAGAAACTACCCATAATTGGAATCCATCGGAACCTTGGGAAAGGAATGATGGATTCATGCTAGAGAAGCTTTCTCACAGTGAATTGGATTGGGGTTTGGATGGATATTGTGACATGTAATCCTACCAAATTGTGGTTCATGAAACTGTGTGGTATAATCAGTGATCAAGCATCATCTTCTTATGAACATTTAAACCAAGGGATTGGGAATTTGTTTGTTTTTAGAGAGAATTGGTGAGCCAAGGAATTGGGATCCAATCATATAAGATTGCCAAGCAAGATTCAATGAATGCATTGGTTGAGGAGAGATGAAAATGTTTTGATTCGGAGATTTCAATATCTCCTGACCCCAATGAACCCCTCTTTCTGATCTACACTTTCTATTTACATTTTGCAAATTTCAATTCATGCAATCACCCCAATTCCCTTTTAATTTCAGCAATTTACTTTCTCGCACCTTAATTCTCGCAATTTAAGTTTATGCAATTTCAATTCCTTGCAATTTACGTTTCCTGCCACATTTACTTTATGCAATTCACATCCAAAAGTTGATTCCGCTCAACTAAACAAACTTCTAATTCGAATTGCTCATTCAACCAATCCTTGTGGGATTCGACCTCACTCTATTGTGAGTTTTTATTTGACGATAACCGGTGCACTTGCCGGAAGGAATTTTGCCGTTCGTGCAATTTCCTAAAAATCGTAGCATAAAAAGATTATGCACATCAAGTTTATGGCGCCGTTGCCGGGGATTGGTTTTCGATTGACAATTCTCAAATTAGAAGTTAACTATATTGAGCATTTTTCTTGTTTTGTTGATTTAGTTCTAGTTGCTTGTTGAACTTTTAATTTCTGCACTCTGTTACTTGCTTTTTCTTTCTTATGCCTTTCAATTCAAACAACTAACTCACTGACCCACTAACTATTTGAATTAATTCCTCAACTGCTCTAACCATACTCTTCTATTAACCAAGAGTATTCCACTTGTTTGCTGCTTTTGGTGTGTTCGTGTATGACAGGTAGGAGAGGAGAAATATCAACTCCTCCATATACCGAACCAGAGAGGACCCTTCATAGACTTAGAAGGGAAGCAAGACGGAAGAGAGTACTGGGAGAAGAAGAATCTGAAGGAGAATCTGAGGACAACTTTGAGGAAGCTCTAGACCTCAACATGGATAGAGAATTTCACAACCATGAGAGGGTTGATGGAAACAATGCCATTCCTGAGAGGAGGGTTCTTGGTTCATACATAAACTCAACCTCTGGGAATTGTGGAAGCAGCATTCAGAAACTACCCATTCAGGCCAATAATTTTGAACTCAAACCACAGTTAATATCACTGGTGGAGAACCATTGTTCATTTGGTGGGAGTGTTAATGAAGACCCAAACCAACATCTCACAAAATTTCTGAGAATTTGCGACACTGTGAAGTCCAATGGAGTCCATGAAGATGCCTATAAACTACTCTTGTTTCCATTTTCACTTAGGGACAAGGCAGCTAAGTGGCTGGAATCATTCCCAAGGGACAGCCTAACAACCTGGGATGAGGTGGAGAGTAAGTTTCTGGCACGTTTCTACCCCCCACAAAAGGTCAATAGGCTTCGATCTGAGGTTCAGACTTTTAGACAACAAGATGGTGAGACGCTCTACGAGGCATGGGAGAGGTTCAAAGAATTGACAAGGAAATGTCCACCAAACATGTTCCCTGACTGGGTGCAATTGCATATTTTCTATGATGGACTTTCTTATGAATCAAGGAAGGCTGTAGACCATTCATCAGGAGGTTCATTGAACAGGAAAAAGACTGTGGAAGAAGCCATTGAAGTGATTGAGACAGTGGTTGAGAATGAGTACTACTATGCTTCAGAGAGACACAACACTAAGGGAGTCATGGAGCTGAACCATGTTGATACAATTCTAGCTCAAAACAAGGTGTTTGCCAAGCAACTAGCAGAGCTCACCAGGAAATTAGACACAAAGCAAGTGGCTGCAATACACACACAAGATCAAGAAGAAGTAAACATTGAAGGAGGTGATTGGGAAGAGGCCAACTATGTGGGAAACCAACAAAAGCAATCATATGATCCACACTCCAACACTTACAACCCAGGTTGGAAAAACCACCCAAACTTTGGGTGGGGAAACCAGCAAACCCAACCACAAAACCACAAACCTTACAACCACAACCAACATAACAATTCCACATACCAAAACTCCAACCAAAGATCATACCAAGCCACACAAAACACTTACTCTCAACCACCATATCATGGCCAAAATAACCAACCTGCCCAATCAAATCCGAACCAACAATTTCAAGATCAATTAAACAGGATAGAAGGAATACTAGCAAACATGGGTCAGGACATAAATGAGTTGAAAAGCTTTAGGGAAGATGTGAGATCGACCTTAAGGAACCATGGTGAAAAACTCAAGTGGATGGAGTCTCGAGTAGGAGAGCTATCTCAACAAGCCCCCAAGTCAACTGCAGTGTTCCCTAGTGACACAGAAAAGAATCCTAAAGGGGAACAAAAGGGAGTGAGATGGGAAGAATGCAAGGCCATCACCATATTGAAGGAAGTCTCAGAAGAAGAAGGAATCAGACCCTCAGAAAAGGAGCCAGAAATCTTGAAAGAAGGTGTGGAAGAAGCTAAGGAGGAAAGTGAAACTGAGCAAGCCAAGGAAAAGCAAAAGGAAGGCATGCTGGGAACATACCAACCAAAAGCACCATTCCCTCAGAGGTTAGGAGGAGGTGAAAAAGGGAAAACATATTCAAGACTATTGGGAGCAACTAAACACCTCCCTAGGAGAACTGAGTTCCAACATGGGACAACTAAGGGTGGAGCACCAAGAACACTCCATTCTCCTCTATGAAATTAGAGAAGATCAAAGAATCATGAGAGAGGAGCAACAAAGACAAAGAAGAGACATTGAGGAGCTCAAGCACTCCATAAGACCTTCAAGAGGAAGAACAAGCCGCCATCACTGAGGTGGACCCGTTCTTTAATCTCCTTGTTCTTTATTTTCTTTTTTTTCGAATTTTCATGCTTATGTTTATCCATGTTTGTGTCTTATGATCATTAGTGTCTTAGTGTCTATGCCTTAAAGTTATGAATGTCCTATGAATCCATCACCTTTCTTAAATGAAAACTGTTTTTATTACAAAAGAACAAGAAGTACAGGATTTCAAATTCATCTTTAAAACTAGCTTAATTAGTTTGATGTGGTGACAATACTTTTTGTTTTCTGAATGTATGCTTGAACAGTGCATATGTCTTTTGAATTTGTTGTTCATGAATGTTAAAATTGTTGGCTCTTGAAAGAATGATGAAAAAGGAGACATGTTACTGAGGATCTGAAAAATCATAAAAATGATTCTTGAAGCAAGAAAAAGCAGTGAATACAAAAAAAAAACGAAAAAAAAGGGAGAAAAAGAAAAAGAAAGAAAAAGAAAAAGAAATAAAGTTGTGATCCAAGGCAAAAAGAGTGTGCTTAAGAACCCTGGACACCTCTAATTGGGGACTTTAGCAAAGCTGAGTCACAATCTGAAAAGGTTCACCCAATTATGTGTCTGTGGCATGTATGTATCCGGTGGTAATACTGGAAGACAGAGTGCTTTGGGCCACGGCCAAGACTCAATAAGTAGCTGTGTTCAAGAATCATCATACTTAACTAGGAGAATCAATAACACTATCTGGATTCTGAGTTCCTAAAGAAGCCAATCATTCTGAATTTCAAAGGATAAAGTGAGATGCCAAAACTGTTCGGAGGCAAAAAGCTACTAGTCCCGCTCATCTAATTTGGAGCTAAGTTTCATTGATAATTTGGAGTCTATAGTATATTCTCTTCTTTTTATCTTATTTGATTTTCAGTTGCTTGGGGACAAGCAACAATTTAGGTTTGGTGTTGTGATGAGCGGATAATTTGTACGCTTTTTGGCATTGTTTTTAGTATGTTTTTAGTATGATTTAGTTAGTTTTTAGTATATTTTTATTAGTTTTTAATTAAAATTCACTTTTCTGGACTTTACTATGAGTTTGTGTGTTTTTCTGTGATTTCAGGTATTTTCTGGCTGAAATTGAGGGACCTGAGCAAAAATCTGATTCAGAGACTGAAAAGGACTGCGGATGCTGTTGGATTCTGACCTCCCTGCACACGAAGTGGATTTTCTGGAGCTACAGAAGCCCAATTGGCGCGCTCTTAACGGCGTTGGAAAGTAGACATCCTGGGCTTTCCAGCCTTAATAAGTCATATGGTTATGTAGAGAAAGAAGAGAGGATCATTTTGATCGGATTGAAATTTTGATTTGAGTTTTAGTTCAGCAAAAATCAAGCTTTGAAGATTTGGAACTAAGAACTTTCTCCCTTTTTCTCTCCTCCTATTTTTGGCCACAAGGTGAAAATGAACCATCCTTGGGGGTCTTGGGGATGTAGGGTGAGTTGTGATTGGTTAGCTTGGAGGTGGGTTAAAATAATATTAAAATATCTCAGGTGTATAATTACTAAAACTAGATAGATGTATCGGAACACTTGTAAAAATATCTCTAAAAATTCTTTTATGAGCTACTAGCATAAATGAAACTAGTAGCGTATTTATTGTAAGAATAGAGCATGTATGATGCGGCCTTAACATTGCTAAAGTCATTAGAGAGTGCTGGTGCTAAGCTGCACCAGTAAACTATGAACCCAGTTAAACCGATCTCCTATTTTTAACTAAACAAACCAGGTAACCTTATAATATCATTCAAGAATCTTCTAATACTAATATAATGATAATATTATACTATTATATCTCTTCTCTCTTGAATCGAGTCCGGTTTGTCAAACAGAGACTATTTACGAAAACTAGAATCAAAACTCCTAACCGATACGGTTGAAAAACTAGGTTCTTCGTGATTGTATTATCGAGCATGCCTCAGAAAAGGTTCTAGCCTAAATATGTCATAATAACAATCAGAATTGAGATGCTTGATGATATAGCAGAGGTTCTCCCCTTATTGAGCTTCCAGAGAAATTCGTACCTTCAGAAAAGATCTCGAGTACCCAAAAACTAGGTTGTTACATTAGTTATCCAGATTTTGGTAATGACAATTACCATCGACATTTTCAATCTTCTAGGTTTAAGAAATTTTTAAGTTGGTTAGAATATTCTCTAGAAAAAATACTACCTATTGTTTGCCTTGCTATTTGTTTAGTAAACATTATAGTGCTCATAATGATGGAAAAAATGCATTTTTAGAGTTAAGGTTTAGTAATTAAAAGAAAGTAAGCAGTGGGGTCAATTGTGCATTTGTATGTCACAAGGGTTCTGTTCCTAATTTTTCTCATAATTTGTGTGTGAAATATTGTGATGATTTAATGGCTCAGTCTAATCATATAGACAAAGTTCTTGATAGGTGTAACACCCTACCATACAGAACTTTATCCTTAAGCCGTAAAACATAGGTAGTATAGTATTACGACCTCTAAAATAAAAATATACATAATAATATTAAAAAAGGATGCAGTATACAAGGAGCCTTGAAAAAACGGATAAAGCAAAATCGTAAAATGAAAAGCACAATGCTCCGGAGACAAGATTACTTGCGTGCAAAGAAAGCTAAGGTACACAAGCATAAATTAAACATAAAGTATGAATAGAGGGTCAAGAGATACGAAATAATAAGCTCCTAACTCAGCCTGCGAAGTTAAGGCTGGCCGAAGAGTATTTATATATATATATATATATATATATATATATACATAACCCAAAGTCCAAAATACATTTATAAAACTGTAGTTCTCCATAAACCTCTAAAAGGAACAAGATAAAACAAGTATATATATATGGAGAGTCTATACACATATAGCAAAAGACTAAAAGTAAAACTAAAAAATGAATCCACTTCGCTGCAGAAGCTCCAGACGCCCACCAAGGTGCCTCTCAACCTGCATCTAAAAAATAACAACATAGTATAGGATGAGAACCGGGGGTTCTCAACATGGTAAAGGTGCCATTTAAATAAGATATAAGGTCTGGCAATCCTAGAATACTGACACTGATGAACGAGATTTTTGATGGTATAGAATTTCACTAATGAAATCTCGTTGCAAGTATAGTTTCTAAACCAACGATCAATCCTTTCATACAAAAATGTAGTTGTCACAAGTAACAAACCCCTAAAAATAATAACCGAAGCATTCAAATCTCGGTTTTCTCTCAAAGAAATTGTAGGGAAGTGTTCTTATTGTTAGTTATGAGATGTATATTTTGGGGTTTGGATTAAGGGCAAGAAAATTTAGTTGTCACAAGTAACAAACCCCTAAAAATAATAACCGAAGCATTCAAATCTCGGGTTGTCTCTCAAAGAAATTGTAGGGAAGTGTTCTTATTGTTGGTTATGAGATGTATATTTTGGGGTTTGGATTAAGGGCAAGAAAAGTAAATTGCAAGAATAAAACTAATAGCTAAGAAAGCTCTTGGCAAGGAATGAGAATTAGAAGTCCTATCCTCATTATCATAATCAATTGTGACAAGAAGAATTGTCCAATGCTCCACTTAGTTAACCTCTAACTATGAAGGAAAGTCAAGTGGATAAATCAAATTGATTCCTCAAGTCCTAGTCAACTCCTAGGGAAAGACTAGCTTTAGTGGAATTTAAATCAATTAGCAACTTCTAATTATCAATCAACAAGAGACTTTGACAACTCAAGAGTCACCAATTACTCAACCTAAGCCAAGAGGAGACAATTCTACTCTAGCTTCCTTCCAAGCATTTTGTCAAATACTTGGAAGGCATAAAAGGAAAGCATAGTAAAATGACAACAAGAATGAAATCTAACAACTACTAATTGCAAAGAATTAACAACAACAATCAAAGAAGGCACAATTAACATGAATTACCTCAAATTTCATTAAAAGAAAATGAAAGAAAAAAGAGTGTATCAACAGCAAAGTATACAAAATAAGGGAGATCACAACAAAAGAATAAAAGGACAAGATGTAGCAACTAGAAATTGAGAAGGAGAAGTAGATGAAGACAAGAATTAAACCTAGATCTAGAGAAGAATTAAATCCAATCCTAATCCTAATTCTAGAGAGAAGAGAGAGTTTCTCTCTCTAGAAACTAACTAAAACATGATCCAAACTAAAACTATGACTACTTGGTCACTCACCCTATCCTCCTTCAATCCTTGGGTTTAATAGCTTCAGAAGTGAGTTGGATTTGGGCCTGGGAAGCCCAGAAATCGCCCCCAGCGGATTCACTTTAAGTGGGTCACGTGCGAGCACCGATGCGTACGCATCATGTACGCGTACGTGTCACCATGCTACTTCACTTTTCACACGTGCGCGTCTGCTGCGCGTGAGCGTCGATGAGTGCATCCCAAATCCTTGGTTTTCCATGATTTCTCCACTTTGTATGCTTTTCTCTTCACTCCTTTGATCCATTCCTAGCCTTTTCATCCTGAAATCACTAACAATCACATCAAGGCATCTTGTGGAATCAAAGGTGAATCAAAATTGACAATTTAAGGGCCTAAAAAGCATGTTTTTACACTTAAGCACAATTTAGGAGAAAATTTTGAAACCATGCTATTTTCGTGAATAAATGTGGGAAAAGTGGATAAAATCTACCTAAATTAAGCACAAAAATGTACCATGAAATAGTGGTGCATCAAATCTCCCCGCACTTAAACCAAGCATGTCCTCATGTTTAACCAAGGGAGAGACGAAGGGTATCAACATTTATTCAATGTAACTAAACTATATGCAATCTACTTACATGCAATTATTTAAATGCAAGTACCTAAATGGATGCAAGTACTTAGTCAAAATAAATCAACTCCCAAGAGAACCAATATAAGCATAAGAGTCAAGGGTATTAATAACCAAGCCAAACCACAATTGAATTAAGTTATTGAAGATTAACAAACTTGCAGGAGAAGGGATGATCATGGTGAAAACATGTAATTGAGCAATCGAACCCTCACTGGATGTGTATCCGCTCTAGTCGCTCAAGTGTTTAGGGTCGATTCACTCAATCTTCCTCTAATCATACTTTCTAAGATTTATTTTTCATCTAAGAATCAACAATTATTCAATGCATGCATACATATATCATGAGGTCTTTCCTTAGGTTGTAACGGGGCTAGGGTCAAGGTAGGATGCATATGGTCAAGTGAGCTTGAGATTTGAATCTTTGATCAACTTAAACTTTTCACCTAGCCTATATGACAACCGATACAATTTCAAGCTAACCTAACTACCCATTCTTCACTTTTTCCACATACTCATGCATTCTTTCTTTGATCACAACTCATATGCATTGATTTTATTGAACTTTACCTTAGGGCATTTTGTCTCCTTTTTATTATTTTTCTTTTCTTTTTCTTTTCTTTCTATTTTTTTATTTTTTTCTTTTTCTTTTCTTTTGATATATATATTTTTTTCTTTTTATTTTCTCATATTTTTTCTCTTTTTGCAATAAAGTATACATACAAGCATCAATTCATATGGTTTTACATTTAATTAACACATGAGTATGTACCCGATTCCCAATATTTTCAACAAAATTACAACACACACCTTTTCCCAACCAATGTTACAAGTTTTCCCACACTTGAATGATGCACACACTCACTAGCCTAAGCTAATCAAAGATCCAAATAAAGGACAATTATTGTTTTTCGCTTTAAGGCTTGTAATGTGCTAATATTAAGAACAAAAGGGATTAAAATAAGCTCAAAATTGGCTAACAATGGTTGATGAAAGGTAGGCTATTTGGATAAGTGAGCTAAATGAACAATGGCCTCAATCATTTAGATGCATGTATACAAGGAATAATGGACATATAGATTCAAACAAATCCAAGATTACAATCATAAAAAGAGAATAATGCACACAAGAAGGAAAATAAGTGGTTATAAGATGTAACCATATCATTAGGCTTAAAACTCACAAGCTTGTGTTCTTAGCTCAAAACTATGTTCCACAAGATATAAATCAAGCAAGTTCAATTAAAACAAAAAATTTTTTCACTCAAATCAATTGGGCCCTATAAGTAAATTTCTTGGAAAATCTCAATATTTTGACAAAGCTTATTTCCTAAATGCAATGTTGTGATTGAGAAAGGTAAAAATCTTTAGTTTAACCCCTTTTCAATCAAACTAAATCTCATAAGCAAAAGGAGTAAACTAAACTTAGTAATCCATGTTTTTCCAATCACAACTAATAGACTAAAATACTATATATATATGCTATCAACTAAAAATGTAAATCAAACTCAAAATCTCAAAATATACACAACCAAAGGTGCAAAATGCAATAAACTAAAAGTATCCAAAATACCAATACAATAATCCAAAATAAAAGTGCAAGTACTAAAATAAGACAAAATAAAGTAACTAAGCTGAAGTCTAAAAATTTTCACCCAAAATGTAAACTCCGCCGACGACGTCGACCTCCCCACACTTAGAAGTAAGAATCGTCCCCGATGCAACAAGTAAGCCTAGGTGGAAGGGTTGACATCTGCATCTGGCTGGGGCTCTGGCTGTGGCTACGGCTATGGAGAAGCTTGAATCTCTGGAGGTACCTCTGCCTACCTAGCTTTCTCCTCATGATCCGCCTCCTCCTCAGAATGGTCGGAAATGTCAGAATCAGGGGGTATGACGGCTCCCAGTGATGCCAACATCTGAGTCACACGCCGAAAGTGTCACTCGATACGACGATTGCTCCAATCCATGCGCCCGATCAGATGATGAACTAGTCTATAGGTCGTCTGAGGTGCTGATAAGGGTGATGGTGGTGGTTGACTGACCGATGCGGGTGGTGCAGAGGGTCCGACTACTGCTGTAAAAGATGATGGTCCAGACGCTGCTGCTGTTGAGCGGGCTCTGGATCTACGTGGGGCTGGTCTCTCATTCACCCAAATCCCCCACGAAATCACTTTCTCCTTTCCGTGGATTGGGGTGGTGACTCATTATCCTGATGCCAGGGTACGCCAGCCAGCTGACACATCTCTGTGACCAAGGTAGGAAATAAAAGTGTGCCATGGACATGCGCTCACCACATATACTTCCTAATCAGGCGGGGGAAATACAACTGGTGTCCCTCTATAATGCACTTGATCAGAGCGAGCATGTCCACCGGAATCTCTGAGAAGTGCGTGGTAGGCATCACATAATGGGCAAAGATCTGCTGTCAGGTCCTCGCCTCCCGAGTCAGATAATTGAACATCAACCCCTTGGGTTTTGTTTTATTGGCATCCATCTCTGAAGGGCGTATAGGGTGGCAACTACCTCAGTGCTTCATAATCATATGTCATACAGTGCATCTCCACCTCAGCCTGTGTAAAAGCATCCGTATCACCGGTCTTAGGCTGACAGCGGAGTGTAACCTCAATATCTGTCTCTGTAATCAGGATCCGTCCGCCTCTCAGGTGAATCGAGTCAAGTGTCGGTGTATAGAAGTTGGAATAAAAGTCACGCACCCATGACTCATTCACCCTAGCCAGCTCCCTATCCATGAAGGACAGGCCCAACCCATCAAGCCGAAGCTCAATGGACTGCCTCAGATCTAAAGGAATGGCAAGCTTCTTCTCTAAGTTGAGCTTCTGTCCCTGAAAAATTGGGAAGCGGAGCTCACATTACAGGTTTGGAAACATCTCTCCGTTGGTAGGGGACAGTGATGAGCGGATAATTTATATGCTTTTTGGCATTATTTTTAGTATGGTTTTAGTATGTTTTAGTTAGTTTTTATTATATTTTTATTAGTTTTTATTTAAAATTCACTTTTCTGGACTTTACTATGAGTTTGTGTGTTTTTCTGTGATTTTAAGTATTTTCTGGCTGAAATTGAGGGACCTGAGCAAAAATCTGATTCAGAGGCTGAAAAAGACTGCAGATGCTGTTGGATTTTGACCTCCCTGCACTCAAAGTGGATTTTCTAGAGCTACAGAAGCCCAATTGGCGCGCTCTCGACTGCGTTGGAAAGTAGACATCCTGGGCTTTCCAGCAATATATAATAGTTCATACTTTGTCCGAGATTTGATGGCCCAAACCGGCGTTCCAAATCAGCTCAAGACTGCCCGGCGTTAAACGCCGGAACTGGCACAGAAGTGGGAGTTAAACGCCCAAACTGGCACAAAAGCTAGCGTTTAACTCCAAGAAAAGTCTCTACACATGAAAGCTTCAATGCTCAGCCCAAGCACACACCAAGTGGGCCCGGAAGTGGATTTTTACGTCATTTACTCATTTTTGTAAATCCTAAGCTACTAGTTCTCTATAAATAGGACCTTTTGCTATTGTATTTTTATCGGGGTAGCTATCTTCGAGTAGTCTTATACTATCTTAGATCATGGGGCTGGCCTCTCGGCCATGCCTAGACCTTGTTCTTATGTATTTTCAACGGTGGAGTTTCTACACACCATAGATTAAGGTGTGGAGCTCTGTTGTACCTTGAGTATTAATGCAATTACTATTGTTCTTCTATTCAATTTAGCTTATTCTTGTTCTAAGATATTGACTTGCACCCAAAAGCATGATGAATGTGATGATTATGTGACGCTCACCATCATTCTCACTTATGAACGCGTGCCTGACAATCACTTCCGTTCTACATGCAAACAAGGCTTGAGTATTTATCTCTTAGATTCCTTAATCAGAATCTTCGTGGTATAAGCTAGAATTGATGGCGGCATTCTTGAGAATCCGGAAAGTCTAAACCTTGTCTGTGGTATTCCGAGTAGGATTCAAGGATTGAATGACTGTGACGAGCTTCAAACTCGCGATTGTGGGGCGTTAGTGACAGACGCAAAAGAATCACTAGATTCTATTCCGACATGATCGAGAACCAACAGATGAATAGCCGTGCTGAGACAGAGCGCGTTGAACATTTTCACTGAGAAGACGGGACTGTAGCCATTGACAACGGTGATGCCCAACATACAGCTTGCCATGGAAAGGAGGATTGGATGAAGACAGTAGGAAAGCAGAGAGACGGAAGGGACAAAGCATCTCCATACGCTTATCTGAAATTTTCACCAATGAATTACATAAGTATCTCTATCTTTATTTTATGTTTTATTCATCTTTTAATTATCAATCCTCCATAACCATTTGAACCCGCCTGACTGAGATTTACATGATGACCATAGCTTGCTTCATACCAACAATCTCCGTGGGATCGACCCTTACTCACGTAAGGTTTATTACTTGGACGACCCATTGCACTTGCTGGTTAGTTGTGCAAAGTTGTGATAAAGAGTTGAGATTGCAATTGAGCGTACCATGTTGATGGCGCCATTGATGATCACAATTTTGTGCACCAGACAGTAACTGAACTACTTTTTCTTTGTCTGAAAGAGGGTTCTTGGCATAACTGGAGAAGGAAGAAGCAGCAGAAGATTGAGATTTCTTCCTTTTTCGAGAGGTAACCTTGGCTTTTCCCCTGTCAGACATCCTGAAGAAAATAGAAATCACAGGATATAAATAATTAAGCCAAGTAGAGGGGTATAAAGCAAGGAATTATGCAACAGACAGGCAACAGACAACAAGAGAATTGACATATTCATGAAGTGAGGCAGAGAATAAAACTCTTGGAATACAAGAAACTAGAGATCAAAACCAAATAGGATACAAACCAAGAATTCAAGTGATGCTAGCAAAGTGCTTGTTTGTTAAGCCACAATAATCATCATGCCTCAAAGAATATAGAAGAGTTAATGTGAAAACTAAAAAGAAGAATTAGAGAGTTAATCAGGGTCAGTAGTTAGAAAACTAGGTCAAATATTAGTGACATGACGAATATAGAACTTAACCAAGGGAAGCTCAAAAATTATAGAGAACAAGCATACTCACATTCATGAGGATGATGCAAGACATTAATGATGAAATATGGAATTCATAAAAGCATAGAATAGAAAAATAAGTCATCAATGTTTATGGTCACTAAGTTTGTAAAAATTGGTGTTACAAGCTCAAGAGTGGACTCATGTAGCCTAAAGCAAGTTGGACAATGAGAATAGCTACATGAGTAAAATTACACCAATAATCACAACTCAACAGAACCTCATTCAAAAAGAGCAAGACTAGGCCGCTTGAAAGTTTAGAAAGCATTTCAATGGTCAATTAGAAAAGTACAATTGAAAACGACCATGAAGGACGAAAATTGGACCTAGCTTGTATGATTGAAGATATTTAAAAGGTTCAAAAATGATTTGGTAATCAAGGTCCTAATTGTCACAGAGTTCCAACAATTAGTTCCGTGATTCCATCAATGCACAAGAAAAGGGGAACCAAGATACAATACGGGAATGCTGGCCAAATCAACCTATGGATTGAACTTGGTGTAAGGTGAGTAAATCTCAAATTCGAAAGTGCCAAGTTCAATCCCTAGGTTGCAAGTAAATAAAAGGGGCTTTCCAAAAATTTTGGCAGCATTCCAGTAGTAAATTGGACGTTCCCAGATAATAATCAGCAGCAAACTAACACATAAGAATCGAAGTTATATCAAACAGGTAAAACAATTAACCAATTCATATGGTTCAAGCAACATCAAGCAAAATAACGCATATTCAATTTAGCAAGACAGCATTCAAACAATTCATGTGAATCCAAAATCAGCACAGCAGTAACAATATATACACAGAATAACAACATCATTCACCATTCATCAAGCAAGTAATATGCAGAAATTAAACAAAAACAGAGCACTTATCAGGCCTAGAAGCCTCTAACCACAACCTAGCTATCTAACCACATGCAATGCTATCTATCCTAAGTCTGCAAAAATTAAACAACTAACTAAGTAACTAAACAGAATAGAATTAACAAAAGAAAAATGAAAAACAGAGTAGAACTGAAGAACAAAGTAGCATTAAGGTAGGGGAAGGACATGGGAAAACCTGGGTGCAGAAGCAGATTGGAGTTGAAGAAGGAAATGAGGAGAACAAGAGCAGCACCGCCTAGAGGTGGCAGTAACTTGGTGGCTCGCGGTGGTTGACGCAGAGCAGAGGGGAATAGTGCAGAGGGGTACAGCTCCTCTTCTATCAAGGCGAGGTGAGAAAGAGAGAAGGTGAGAAACAAAGGATACGGGTGGTTGATAGGGGTCCACCGGTGACAATGGAGGGTCACGGCGGTTCTGGTAGTTGCGGAGAAGTGGTTGGCCGAAATGGAAGGAAAAGGGAGAGAAATGAGGGGAGGAAGAAGAAAGGAAGGGGGGAAAGAAAGAGGGTGATCGGCGGTGGTGGGTGTCGCCGGAGTGGTGGCTATGGTGCTTGAGGAGTGGTGGTTATGGGGGAGCAGAAGGAGACGGAGCGTTGATAGAGAGGGAGTGAGGAACGCGTCTGTGCTAGGGCTTGCGCGTTGATGGTATTGGTGATTTTGAACCCACGCGTACGCGTCCTTTACGCGTGCGCATGGGTGAGCAGAAAAGAGAATCGGCGCGGATACGTCAGTCACGCGTAAGCGTAGATGTGCCAAGGTAGAATCGACGCGTATGCGTCATTGACACTTGCGCGTAGATGAGGAGTGTGTAAATTGACGCGTACGTGTCATGTATGCGTACGCGTGGATGGAAATCAGGCCAAAGGCACAAAACGGGCATAAATGTGGCACAACTCTCGGGTATGATGTATGGGGTCTATGGGCATATGATGGTGGTTGTTGATAGTCACAAGAAAATTCACCATAGCCATTGAATTGACATGCGTTAGGATGGGAATTATACCTATAGGGAACCGGAGGTTGTTACCACGAAGAGTGATCAAGTCCTTGAGACTCCTTCCATCTTTGATTCCATCCTTGATGCATGTTGTTATTGAAATTACCATTTCCTACAACATAATTGTGACCACACTCATAACCAAAAGGATGAGAATTCATAGTGACAATGGAAAATAAAACCAAGAACTAATAAGAACCAAGAAAATCAAATCCTAAAGCTAGCAAGAGCTAGCAAGGAAACAAAAGGCAAACATATTCACAATATTCACATATATAGAATAACCAATAACAAGCGCACATTTGCAATGCCCCGGCAACAGCGCCATTTTGATGAACGAGATTTTTGATGATATAGAATTTCACAAATGAAATCTCGTTGCAAGTATAGTTTCTAAACCAACGATCAATCCTTTCATACAAAAATTTAGTTGTCACAAGTAACAAACCCCCTAAAAATAATAACCGAAGCATTCAAATCTCGGGTCGTCTCTCAAAGGAATTGCAGTGAAGTGTTCTTGTTGTTGGTTATGAGATGTATATTTTGGGGTTTGGATTAAGGACAAGAAAAGTAAATTGCAAGAATAAAACTAGTAGCTGGTGCACGAAATTGTGATCATCAATGGCGCCATCAATATGGTACACTCAATTGCAATCTCAACTCTTTATCACAACTTCGCACAACTAACCAGCAAGTGCACTGGGTTGTCCAAGTAATAAACCTTACGCGAGTAAGGGTCGATCCCACGGAGATTGTTGGTATGAAGCAAGCTATGGTCACCTTGTAAATCTTAGTCAGGCAGATTCAAATGGTTATGAATGATATATGAATAAAGCATAAAGATAGAGATACTTATGTAATTCATTGGTGAGAATTTCAGATAAGCGAATGGACATGCTTTGTCCCTTCCGTCTCTCTGCTTTCCTACTGTCTTCATCCAATCCTTTTTACTCCTTTCCATGGCAAGCTATATGTTGGGAATCACCGTTGTCAGTGGCTACAGTCCCGTCCTCTCAGTGAAAATGTTCAACGCACCCTGTCACGGCACGGCAAATCATCTGTCGGTTCTCAATCCGGTTGGAATAGAATCCATTGATTCTTTTGCGTCTGTCACTAACGCCCAGCCTTCAGGAGTTTGAAGCTCGTCACAGTCATTCAATCATTGAATCCAACTCAGAATACCACAGACAAGGTTTAGACCTTCTGGATTCTCTTGAATGCCGCCATCAATTGTAGCTTATACCACGAAGATTCCGATTAAGGAATCCAAGAGATAAACATTCAAGCCTTGTTTGCTTGTAGAACGGGAGTGGTTGTCAGGCACATGTTCATAAGTGAGAATGATGATGAGCGTCACATAATCATCACATTCATCAAGTTCTTGAGTGCGAATGAATATCTTGGAATAAGAACAAGCTGAATTGAATAGAAGAACAATAGTAATTGCATTAATACTCGAGGTACAGCAGAGCACCACACCTTAATCTATGGTGTGTAGAAACTCCACCATTGAAAATACATAAGAACAAGGTCTAGGCATGGCCGTGAGGCCAGCCCCCAAAACGTGATCAAAAGATTCAAAGATCTAAAGATGATAAATACAATAGTAAAAGGTCCTATTTGTAGAGAACTAGTAGCCTAAGGTTTACAGAAATGAGTAAATGACATAAAAATCCACTTCCGGGCCCACTTGGTGTGTGCTTGGGCTGAGCATTGAAGCTTTCATGTGTAGAGACTTTTCTTGGAGTTAAACGCTAGCTTTTGTGCCAATTTGGGCGTTTAACTCCCATTCTTGTGCCAGTTCCGGCGTTTAACGCCGGGCAGTTTTGAGCTGATTTGGAACGCCGGTTTGGGCCATCAAATCTCGGGCAAAGTATAGACTATTATACATTGCTGGAAACCCAAGATGTCTACTTTCCAACGCCGTTGAGAGCGCGCCAATTGGGCTTCTGTAGCTCCAGAAAATCCACTTTAAGTGCAGGGAGGTCAGAATCCAATAGCATCTGCAGTCCTTTTCAGCCTCTGAATCAGATTTTTGCTCAGGTCCCTCAATTTCAGCCGGAAAATACCTGAAATCACAAAAAAACACACAAACTCATAGTAAAGTCCAGAAAAGTGAATTTTAACTAAAAACTAATAAAAATATACTAAAAACTAACTAAAACATACTAAAAACATACTAAAAACAATGCCAAAAAGCATATAAATTATCCGCTCATCAGTAGCTAAGAAAGCTCTTGGCAATGAATGAGAGTTAGAAGTCCTATCCTCATTATCATCATCAATTGTGACAAGAAGAATTGTCCATTACTCCACTTAGTTAACCTCTAACTATGAAGAAAAGTCGAGTGGATAAATCAAATTGATTCCTCAAGTCCTAGTCAACTCCTAGGGAAAGACTAGCTTTAGTGGAATTTAAATCAATTAGCAACTTATAATTATCAATCAACAAGAGACTTTGATAACTCAAGAGTCACCAATTTCTCAACCTAAGCCAAGAGGAGAAAATTCTACTCTAGCTTCCTTCCAAGCATTTTGTCAAACACTTGGATGGCATAAAAGGAAAGCATAGTAAAATGACAACAAGAATGAAATCTAACAACTACTAATTGCAAAGAATTAACAACAACAATCAAAGAAGGCACAATTAACATGAATTACCTCAAATTGCATTAAAAGAAAATGAAAGAAACAAGAGTGTATCAACAACAAAGTATACAAAATAAGGGAGATCACAACAAAAGAATAAAAGGACAAGATGTAGTAACTAGAAATTGAGAAGGAGAAGTAGATGAAGACATGAATTAAACCTAGATCTAGAAAAGAATTAAACTTAATCCTAATCCTAATTCTAGAGAGAAGAGAGAGATTCTCTCTCTAGAAACTAACTAAAACATGATCCAAACTAAAACTATGCTACTTGGTCACTCACCCTATCCTCCTTCAATCCTCGGGTTTAATAGCTTCAGAAGTGAGTTGGATTTGGTCCTGGGAAGATGATGCAGGTGGAAACTTGTCTCTCAATAAATCTCCCTTCGGCAAGTATACCGAATTGTCATCAAGTAAAACTCACAATAGAGTGAGGTCGAATCCCACAGAGATTAACGGATTAAGCAATCAATGGTTAATTGATTATCCTAGTTAGACGAATCATATTGTAGTGATAAGTAACAAGGAAATGTAAATGGCATAAAAGTAAAGAAAGCAATAAAATGCAGAAAAGTAAAATGGCAAGTAAATGTAAGAACTAAAAATAAAATAAACATTGGGATCAAGTTCATTTTCATCTCTTCCTCAATCAATGCACTCATTGATCTCCTTGGCAATCTTAATTGATCGAATTACAATTCCTTGTAATTCAATCTCTCAAATCTTGATCAATAGCCAATTCCTTGGTCAATTGCTCATGAGAAGAGATGAAGTATGGTCACTGATTATACCACATGCATTTCCCAAATCAAGTATTGAGAGGATTATAGTCACATATCCATCCAAACCCAATTTGGTCCAACATGAGAAAGCATTTCTAGCATGATCTCTTCATTCCTCTTCCAAGGTTCCGAAGAGATCCAAGTATGAATAGCTTCTTTTCCAAGATAACTACCCAATTGGATGAAGATTGAAAGCTTTCTAGTAAAATCAAGAGAAAAGAAAGAAGAAGAAGAATAAGAATTACAATTGATCCATTGAATCACAATAGAGCTCTCTAACCCAATGAAAAGAGTTAGTTTATCATTGCTCTACCAAAATAGAAAAGAAAGAAAATGCAGAAAAGTAAAGATGAAGATTAAAACTAAAATTGAAACTTCAAAATTCATAAATGAAAAGTACAAACTAGAATTAAACTACTACTAAGAAAAGAAAAGAAAAGAAAAGAAAAGGAAGAAGAGTGGTTGAGGGGAGGGGTCCGAAGACCCACTCCCCTTGGAGTGTGCCAATTCACAGAAGTTCGAATTGGTCTTCACTCTCTCCCCCTTCCTTCAATTTTCAGGATGCCTTCAATGTAAAAACTAAGGCCTTTATATAGGCTCTCCAAAATTACAAAATGAAATTAAAAAGCAATTTACAGTTAAATGAAAATTCCTATTCTAGATGCTTCTTGTGGGCTTGATTGGTTGACAATTGTGGGCTTTGCTTGCTTGAGATTTGAAGTGGACTTGAGAGAGAAGTGGATCAAGTTGAGGTCCAGGTACTAAAGTTAGTGCTAAAGTTAGCCACACTAACGCTACAAGTGTGGCGTTAGTGCTCAAGTTAGTGTGGCTAACATCACACTTGGTACCAGTTGGTGTTTTTGGGGCTTAAAAGATGCCTCTGGTTTGTGCTCCAATTTCATGCCCACTATAGAGTATTATATATCGTTGAAAAGCTCTGAATGTCAGTTTTCTAACGCAACTAGAATCACCTCAATTGGACCACTGTAACTCAAGTTATGCTCCTTTAAAGTGGACATGGTCGCTGGCATAGTCGCTAGCGTTATTGGAAAACTTGAGTGCCAATAACGCTAGCGATCAGGGCTTCATTATTGCCAGTTTCTGAAGCTCAAACTTAGTATCCACCCCATACTATTATATATTGTTGGAAAGCCTTGGGTGTCTACTTTCCAATGCCTTTAGAAGCGCATCATTTGGAGCTCTACAACTCGAGTTACACTTCTTGGAAAGAGAAGAGGTCAGCTGGCCTTACTACAGGTTGAGACCATGTTCATCTTTGCACTTTCGGGGCAGGTTTTCTCCCTCAAATTTAGTCTCCACCATGTAGTGCCATATATGCTTGGAAAGCTCTGAAATCCTACTTTCCAATGCCACTGGAATCATTTTATTTGGAGCTTTGTGGCTCAAGTTATGCGTGTTTGAAGAAGGCATGGTCAAGCTGCCAGGTGGGACTTTTTGCCCACGTTAACTACCACGTTAACTAAGTTAACGTGGGAGTTAACATGGCTCATTGTGGCTTGTGTGGGCTCCTTCCAACGTTAGTGACAATGTTGGGTGTCACTAATATTGGCGATCACCTTTCTTCTTCACGTTAACTTCCACGTTAATTAAGTTAACGTGGGAGTTGACGTGGCTTCTTGGGGATAGTGTGGGTTTCTTCCAACGTTAGTGACAGTGTTTGGTGTCACTAACGTTGTCGACAACCTTGTTTCTTCACGTTAGCTTCTACGTTAACTAGGTTAACGTGAGAGTTAACGTGGCTTCTTGTGACTTGGCCAACGTTAGTGATAAAGTTGAATGTCACTAACGTTGGCGTCCCCTTTTCTTCTTAACGTTAGAGGCCACGTTAACTAAGTTAACGTGGCAACTAACGTGGCCACTTATGAGCTTGGTCCAACGTTAGTGATAATGTTAAGTGTCACTAACGTTGGCTCCATTTCCTTTCTTCAAAGTTAATGCCACTAACTTTTCTCACTAACGTTGGGACTTTCCTTCCTTCCACGTTAGTGCCCATGTTAGTGTAACTAACGTAGCCACTAACATGCCTCTTCTCTTCTTCTTTCGGCCTAAAATCAATCAAACAAAGTGCATCAAAGTCTTGCTCTTAATCATGGATTATGCATCATCCAATTTATCATATAATTCATGCATAATTCTCATGAAATCATTCAAAATTCACAATGTTTGTTTGAATCATGGTATGATTGAATATCTACCCAAAACTAGCTTATTTCCTAAGGAAATGCATGAAACTACCTTAAAAATAGTAAAAAAAGGTCAGTGAAATTGGCCAAGATGCCCTGGCATCACAAGACCAGAAATCGCTCCCGGAGGATTCACTTTAAGTGGGTCACGTGCGAGTACCGACGTGTATGTGTGGGTCACGCGTATGCGTCTGATAAACCCCAATTTGACGGTTTATCTTGTATTGAATTTAGGGTATTTTGATAACCTTTTCCTGCATTTAACCTATGAATTGGCATGGTTTTGTAATCTCTCCCGTATTTGTGCCTAAGTGTAAAAACATGCTTTTTAAGCCTTATTTTGATGAATTCTAGTTCTTCTTTGATTCCATAAGATGCCTTGATGTGTTTGCTAGTAATCTCAGGTTGAAATAGGCTAGGCATGGATCAAAGGAAGCAAGGAAGGAAGCATGCAAGCGGAGAGAAGCACAAAAAGCCAAAGAATTGATCTCGGCCAAGCACGCGTACGCGCACAAAGCGCTCGTGCGCACATCGCAAAATTAGCCAGGGACGCGCACGCGCACCGTGCGCGCACGCGTCGTAGTCCGCACGTGATTCTGTTATTGCTACACGTGCCTGGCGATTTTGGAAGGTTTCAGCAACCAACTTTGGCGCCAAAATGCATATAAGAGCCAAGGATTGAAGGGGATTGACACACATTCACATCCATAGACTCATTTTCACTTCTTTTGTAGATATTTTTAGTTAGTTACATTTGTAGAGAGAGAGACTCCAACCTCTCTCTAGGATTCATCTTCATTTTGTCAACTCTCAACCATTTCTTGGTGAGATCTATTACAACATTCAATTTACTTTGTTCATATTGTAGATCCTCTTCTCTAATCTCAATTAGTGTGTGTAATTGTTCAATTCTCATAGATCTTAGGTTTAACTTTGTTGTTTTGGATTCTATTAATTCATTGAAGATCTCATTTTCATTGTTGTTCATTCTTGATTGTTGTTAATCTCTTGTGTTGAATTACTTTGATTTTAAACCTTTTCCCAATTATACTATGCCTTTCATTCTTGCCCTCCACATGTTTGAGAAAATGCCAACTTTAGATATGAAGTAGCATCCCCTCACTTGGCCTAATGGTTGAGTCATTGGAGACACTTGAATAGTGGATGTCAATTGTTGATTGAGAATTGAGAATTGCTAATTGACTTAGAGTGCACTAAAGCTAGACTTCCCTAGGGTAAGACTAGGACTTGTGGCTTGAGTTAATTACTTTTACTTGACTTCCCTCTATGATTAGGGGTTAACTAAGTGAAGCAACACTCCTTTGCTATCACAATTGAAGGAAGCTATAGTGATGGAACTTCCAATGTTCAACCTTGGCCAAGGCTTTTGATATTGATTGATTGTTGTTTTCTTTTATTAGCACTTCTATGCCACACTCTTCAAGCCGCGAAAGATCACTTAACCAATAGCATGCATTCTTGTAGCATTCCTAGGGAAGAACGACTCGGGACTAATACTCTCGGTTATAGATTGTAGAATTGTTTGATGATGGATTTTGCGTTGTTTTAGACTATACTACGATTGATTACTTGATAATTTCTATACCGGCAAAAATTCATTCATCAGCGTCGATTGGCATTCTTGCTATCCACACGTATGCGTCATGTATGCGTACGCGTCGTCATGCGACTTTACTTTCCACGCGTGAGCGTCGATGAGGGCATCCCAAATCCTTAGTTTTCCATGATTTCTCCACTTTGTATGCTTTTCTCTTCACTCCTTTGATCCATTCTTAGCCTTTTCATCCTGAAATCACTAACAAACACATTAAGGCATCTAGTGGAATCAAAGGTGAATCAAAATTGACAATTTAAGGCCATAAAAAGCATGTTTTTACTCTTAAGCACAATTTAGGAAAAAATTATGAAACCATACTATTTCTGTGAATAAATGTCGGAAAAGTGGATAAAATCCACCTAAATTAAGCACAAAATGTACCACGAAATAGTGGTGCATCAGACATGCAGATTATAAAACTTTAAGAGCTAAAACAAAAACCATAAACGGGTTGACCTCTAAGGTTCTAAATTAACCAAATCTGAACTAAAACCCTCATTCTCTCCGTCTTTCCTCTGTTCCTCCAACTCTGATGAAATTGCACAGACAAGCAAGTAGACAAAGAAAACACAGGTAGTTTAAAGATACATCAAACAGAACACATAGCAGTTAAACATGAATATCAATTAGACAAATCCAAGAATACAAAACAAAGAAAACAAGCAAATGCACATGATGTATACTTGTCCTATGGTTGTTGGTATCAACTGTCGGTTACTTATCTAGCCTGACGTGTCTTGGGAGCTAACCGTGGAAATACGTAGCAAGTGGGACAATGCTGCAACCCTTGCATTTTACTCGCGTACCCGGAGCAGGGGACAACTTCACGCTACCTCTTACCTAGGCGGTGTTACAGTTCTTGCCCGGAGCAAGCGGTGACAGAATACAGCCCTTGCGTCTTACCCGAAGCCTTGAACTTTCCCAGAGCAAGTGGATAATACCACTGCATCTTACCCGACAATCTCGCCACTTACCCGGAAGCATATCCCAATTAAATTCAAGTTCATTTTCATTATTATTCCAATTCATTCATAATCATTCAATCATTACTTTATTTTCCATAAATTCTCAACATCTCTATGCTTCTTTAACATATACCTGGAACGAGTGGTCATTGCCACCGCCTCTTACCCGGTCACCTCTATCTCATTCAATTCGTTACTCTGCAATTTGCTTCACTCCCAAGTTACTATATTTTTCTAACTTCATCTCATTACTAGGCATACTTCAAAGGTTTAGTTGTTAAAAGAGTAAAAATAGAGGTTTTAAAACATAAAATTTATTTTTGCTGAAAATAGGGTCGTTGCGTATGCAAGCACCTTGCTCGCGTACACGAGATGCCTAACCCGGAAGGGTTGGTCGCGTCACATGCAGGTGATCGTGTATGCAACCCCTCAAAAATCCTTGCTAGCGTACACAAGATGCCAAACCCATAAGTGTTGGTTGCGTCGCGTGCAGTGGTCGCGTACGCAACCTGTCCAGAACAGCAAAAGTGCTAAATACTACAGAATTTTCAATTTTACACTCCAAACTTCCGACTCTCATAACTTTATCGTTTTTAAACATTTTTCAACTGTTCTTTGAACAGTGTAAACTTCACGAACTCAATTTTCATATGAAATAAGTTTGAAACAATTTGAGGGTCCGGAAGCCAAGTTATGGCTCACCGAAATTTGACCAAAAATCAACTTTGTACAAGAATTCTTAAACCTCTATTTTCACCAAATCAAAACTCAATACCAACATTCTATACTTCTAAATAGAACCTAAATCTATCAAACCATTACCTCAGCCACCTCATTCATTCCATTACACATTATTATACAACTTATCAAATTCACCCCCAAGAACTCTCATAACAAAGATAATCTCATGTATAAAAGTTTTCAATTATCCAATAAGATCATCAATAATTCATCACATATATATTCATTCCCATCATCCTCATCAAAATCATCATGCATCAATATATTCTCACCACAACATCAATTTTCAAAATTCATACTTACCCAAATCAATAATCATCATCACGAATACTAAATCTTTAATACAATCATGCATTCCAACCTATCCTACAGTCATCTAGCCTATGTTTTTATAAGACATTATATATTAAATACGAAAAACCAAAATTATACCTTGGCTGATTTTCTCATATAACCCAAGACACCCCCAAAAGGCAAAACTCAGTCCCAATGATCCAAAATATCCAAAACCATGACACCCAATGCTCCACCAAGCCTTCAATGTTCACAATCAAACTCCAATTCACATATATACAACTCACCTATATTATATCATGAATATCGATACATACACACTTAATATCACACACACATAACCAAGAAATCCAATAGGGTTTGAGGGTTATCACCTCACCAACGGAGAATTGGGTCAAAGCCCGGCAAGTACGCTAAGCTAGTTTGATTCTAAATATTAAAAATCAACAAAGTTTCAACTTCCAATTCATCAAATTTTGAAAATTAGGAAAAGAAGAACTGAGATTAAAAATGAGACTTTCTTACCAAATTGACCACTGGACTTTGTAGATCTCGACACTACGGTCGCGTGGTCGCAAATGGTGCGGCGATCGGAACTCAGAATGGCAAGATATGGTGGCTTGAAGAGGAACCAAGGGTTTTGGAACCTTCCTTCTTCCTCCCTTGTGCTTTGAAACGTAAATAATGAAAGGGGAAAGGAAATGAGCTTAAGCTCATTAGTTAATGAAGAGTGGGTTGGGCCTTGGGCCCATTTTGGGCTCGGTTCGACTGGTCTGGCCTGTTTGGTCCAATCTTAGGCCAAAATATTTAAAATTAGTGTCAAAATTCTTGTTTTAATTTGCTCTATCTTATTTTATATAAATTTTATATTTCTAGTTTCTTTTTGTTAAAAATTAATTTATAGATTAGTTATTCGCTAATTTTGTGGCGTTTATATCCTACTCACCTAATTAAGAATTTTGCCCTCAAAATTCAGATTTAGTTACCTAAAAAGAGGTGCGGGTAGTCCTTTCGCATATCTGATTTGAGTTTCCAAGTGTGTCCTTCGATCTTAACCTAATTCCAAGCAGCCTTTATTTTCAATACTATTCTTCCGCCTAGTTGCTTACACTGGAATTGTCAACTTCAACCGAAGTTACTCAATACGTCAAATCTTCTTTTCAATTAGATTAACTCAGACCGTAAAATGTGGTTTATCTCAGAGGTATACTGCTGGCGTGGTGGAATGTGGATATGTCGTGCAGGTTCAAAAGATACAGTGGAAAAACTACTGGATACCTCACCCACCCCTAATTTGTCTTAATACTTTAAACAATTTAATATACCTCAGTTTTAATTCCTTAGTTTTGATGGCTCACCGATTCTAGTTTGCTGAAGTAACTCTTAAGAATGCGTGACTTATTTGTGGGCTTTGCGCAATTATAATCTCAACTCGAATTCGTGATGCCAGGGCATCTTGGCCAGTTTTACTGACCTTTTCTTTACTATTTTTAGGGTAGTTTCATGCATTTCCTTAGGAAATAAGCTAGTTTTGGGTAGATATTCACTTATACCTTGATTCAAACATACATTGTGCATTTTACATGATTTCATGAGGATTTTGCATGAGTTTAGTGACAAATTGCATGTTGCATTACCCATGACTTGGACTAGAACTTTGATGCACTCTATTGCTTGATTTCAGGACCAAAAGGAAGCAAGGAAGAACCACTTAGCAGTCACGTTAATCTAATTAACGTTACCACTAACGTGGAATGGGAGGTAACTTGCAAAGTTAATGAGAAAATTGATTGCCAATAACGCTCTCGAAGCCATCATTGCCCACGTTAAGAGTCACGTTAACCAAGTTAACGTGAACTCTAACGTGAGGAAGGGACTTTGAGCCAACGTTAGTGACACTTAACATTATCACTAACGTTGGCCAATGATCATAAGTGGCCACGTTAGAGTCCACGTTAACTTAGTTAACGTGGCCTCTAACGTTAAAAGGGGGAAGGAAGCTAACGTTAGTGACACTCAACATTGTCACTAACGTTGGCCTAAGGTGAATTGTACCACGTTAACTCCCACGTTAACTTGGTTAACGTGGGAGCTAACGTAAGAGGCAAAGGAGGTCGACAACGTTAGTGACACCCAACATTGTCACTAACGTTGGAAGCACCCACAAAACCCCCAAGGAGCCACGTTAACTTTCACGTTAACTTATTTAACGTGGAAGCTAACGTTGATGAGTGAAAGATGAGCCAACGTTAGTGATACTCAACATTGTCACTAACGTTGGGGATGGCTAAGAATGGCCACGTTAGAAGCCACGTTAACCTAGTTAACGTGGACTCTAACGTGAGACATAGGGGCACATTGGAACGTTAGTGACAATGTTGAGTGTCACTAACGTTCTCGAAAGTTGGCAAGGCCACGTTAGAAGCCACGTTAACCTAGTTAACGTGGACTCTAACGTGAGACATAGGGGCACACTGAAACGTTAGTGACAATGTTAAGTGTCACTAACGTTCTCGAAGGTTGGCAAAGCCACGTTAGAAGCCACGTTAACCTAGTTAACGTGGGCTCTAACGTGAGGCAAAGGGGTACATTGGAACGTTAGTGACAATGTTGAGTGTCACTAACGTTCTCGAACTCATACTTTCACTAAACGTTAACACCCCTAATGTCCTGAGCTAAAGTCTCTGCCCACTTCACACTTTCTCTCTACAAGTAAAGCCAAGCCCAAATGAAGAAGAGAACTGCTTCAAACTCAAGATCCAAAGGCCCAAGACTTGAAGAGCCAACTAGAAGCTGAGAAGAGTAGTATATATAGGAGTAGCTTTGAATTATTTGACGAGTTCTGGAAGTTGGAAAATAACACTACTCTCTGTATTTTACTGCTCTTCTAGTTCCATGACGTATTCTCCATCTTTGTTTTCATTTTCTAGAGTTATGAACAACTAAACCCCTTTCATTGGGTTAGGAAGCTCTGTTGTAATTTGATGGATCAATACTAGTTTTCATTATTCTTCTTCTATCTTCTCTCTTGATTTTACTTGAAAGCTTTCAGTCTTCATCCCATTGGGTAGTTCTCTTGGAAAAGAAACTATTCAAACTTGGATCTCTTCTGAGCCTTGAAAGAGGAATGAAGAGATCAAGCTAGAAATGCTTTCCATTGCTGGACCAAATTGGGTTTGGATGGATATGTGACTATAATCCTCTCAATACTTGATTTGGGAAATGCATGTGGTATAATCAGTGACCACACTTCATCTCTTCTCATGAGCAATTGACCAAGGAATTGGCTATTGATCAAGATTTGAGAGATTGAATTGCAAGAAATTGTAATTCAATCAATTAAGTTTGCCAAGGAGATCAATGAGTGCATTGATTGAGGAAGAGATGAAAATGAACTTGATCCGGAGAATTGCAACATCTCCTGCGCCCAATGAACTCCCCAATTCTGATCTCACCCATTCTCTTTAATTTCTGCGTTTACTTTCATGAGCAAACACCCCATTCCCATTTACAATTCTACAATTTACTTTCAGTCATTTACTTTCAGCCCTTTAATTCTAGCATTTACTTTTTCTGTCATTTACATTTCCGCCATTTTATTTTCTGCAAATCTCAACCCAAATTCTGAATTCGCTCAACTAGAACATTCTTCTAATTAAAGTTGCTTGATCAATCAATCCCTGTGGGATTCGACCTCACTGTATTGTGAGTTTTTACCTTGACGACAAATTCGGTACACTTGCCGAAGGAAATTTGTTGAGAGACAGTTTCCACATGCATCAAGTTTATGGCGTCGTTGCCGGGGATTGATTGTGCATCAACAATGATTAAATTAGGAGATCACTAGATTGAGCATTTTTTTTGTTTGTTGATTTAATTTTCTGTTTGAGTAATTTACTTTCTATCTTAGTTAACTTCTTCCCTTCCCCCTCTACTCTTTCGTGTTCTTTGTTATTTATCATTCATTTTGCTAACCCACTCACTGTTTGATATATTGCATCACTCACAACTAACAGTAATTCTGACAGTAATACTTTCTGCACATATTGTTACTTGCTTGTACTTGTTGGTTGTATGACAGGGAGAAGAAGCGGGGCTTCAACTTCCTTCGATTCTGAACCAGAGAGGACCCTCCTTATATTAAGGAGGGAAGCAAGAGCAAAATGTGCAATCGGTGCTGAAGAGGAGGAGGAACACTTTGAACTAAACATGGAAGGCAACATAGAAAACCAACATGAAGAAGAGGCTAATGACCATGGGGGAGGAGGTAGAGCAAATCATGCTGGGGAGGATAGAAGAGTGTTAGGCTCTTACATCAATCCAAACCCAGGCAACTGTGGGAGCAGCATTCAGAAGCCCACCATACATGCCAACAATTTCGAGCTAAAACCTCAGCTCATCACTCTTGTGCAGAATAATTGCTCATTTGGAAGAGGTGCTCAAGAAGATCCGAATCAACACTTGACCACCTTCTTGAGGATTTGTGACACAGTGAAGTCCAATGGAGTCCACCAGGATGTCTATAGGCTACTCTTGTTCCCTTTTTCACTCAGGGACAAGGCATTCAAATGGCTTGAATCCTTCCCAAAAGAAAGCCTGACAAATTGGGAGGAGGTAGTGAATAAGTTTTTGGCAAGGTTTTACCCCCCTCAAAGGATCAATAGGCTGAGAACTGAAGTGCAGACGTTCAGACAGCAAGATGGGGAGACACTTTATGAAGCTTGGGAAAGGTTCAAAGACCTAACAAGGAGATGCCCACCAGAGATGTTCAATGAGTGGATCCAACTTCACATCTTCTATGAAGGTCTTTCCTATGAGTCAAAGAAGGCTGTGGATCATTCATCAGGAGGCTCTTTGAACAAGAAGAAAACCATTGAAGAAGCCATAGATATCATCGAAACAGTTGCTGAGAATGACTACTTCTATGCCTCTGCAAGAAGTAACACTAGAGGAGTAATGGAGCTGAACCACATGGATGCACTGTTAGCTCAAAACAAGATGATCACCAAGCAGCTAGCTGACCTCACCAAGAAGATGGAGAGGAACCAAGTGGCAGCCATCACTACTTCACCAACAACCCAAGAAGGAATGGATGAAGAGGCAGAGGGTAATCTTGAGCAAGCCAACTACATTGGGAATTCACCTAGACAGAACCATGATCCATACTCCAAAACTTACAACTCTGGATGGAGGAACCACCCAAACTTTGGGTGGGGGAATCAACAAGATCAAGGCCAAGACCAGAGACGTTACAACTCCAACAACAATGCAGCTCATCAACAATTCACACATAGGACATATCAACATCCCCATAACAACACTTCTCCACACCCATATCAAAACCAAAACAACACCTCTACTCCCAATCCACCATCATTTGATGACAAGCTCTCTAAGATTGAAACCTTACTTGAAGGAATATGCCAAGAGATTCAAGAGAACAAAGTGTTCAAAGAGGAGGTGCGAGCCAATATTAAGAACCAGGGAGAGACCATCAAGAAGCTGGAATTCCAAGTGGGATGCTTAGCTGAGAAGATTCCCAAACCTACTGATGGCTTCCCAAGTGATACGGAGAAAAACCTAAGAGGAGAAGCAAAGAAAGTAAGATGGGAAGATTGCAAAATGATCACTACAAGTGATCAAGAGGATGAAGACAAGCAAAGCAAACTCTCCCAACAGCCTGAAGACAACTCAACAGAGGAGGAGGATAGAGATCACCAAGAACCAGAAAATCTCACAACAAGAGTTGCTTAAGCTCTATGCACCATTTCCTCAACTGCTCAATGGTGCTGTGGGGAAGAGAATATACTCAAGGTTCCTAGACTTGTTTGCATCTCTGCATGTGAACATACCATTCATCAAGGCCATTCAACAAATGCCTGCATTCATCAAGTATATGAAGGAACTTCTTCCCAGGAAAAGCCCACTCAAAGGAGGCCAAACTATAGTGTTGAACAAGGAATGTAGTGCCCTTATTCAACCTGAGTTGCCTGCAAAAAGAAAAGACCCAGGGAGTTTTCACATCCCCTGTGCCATAGGAGAAACAATGTTCGATAGAGCACTCTGTGATTTGGGGGCAAGCATCAACTTACTGCCATTATCCTTGGTAAAGAGGCTGCAAATCAATGAGATAATACCCGCAGATGTGGTCATCAGACTGACTGACAAGACTCAAAAGCAAGCAATAGGAGTGGTGGAAAATGTGTTGCTAAAGGTTGGGAAATACTTTCTCCCAACAGACTTTGTCATCCTGGACATGGAAGAGAGTCACACTCACCCAATCATATTGGGAAGACCCTTCCTAGCTACAGCCAGAGCACTCATAGATGTGGAGCAAAGGGAGCTAATATTGAGGATCCATGATGAACAACTAAGCTTTAATATCTTCAAATTCTCACAAGAAGCAGACCAAGAGCACAAGGAACCAAGCAAAGATCATAATAAGATGTTGAAGGAGGAAGCAAGCACTGAAGCAACCCAACCTATCTGGAGACCCCTTTGGTTGATAAATAAGGGAAACAGCAACCACCACAGTTTAAGGAAAAGTTGGAAGAACCTAAACCTCTAGAGGGATGTGAAGACAACATCAAAACCCCCTTAGAGGAAGAAGTCATCAAGAGCAAGGCAATATCAAAAGACACAAGGAAGAAGGTACCAAGGAGGTAGAGGAATAAAAAGATCCCTACGGAAGACTTTTCTCCAAGGGATAGAGTGATCTCAGCTTACTTCCCAGATATCCCCCCTAATCTCCCTACTATACCATCTCAATTACCTAAGGTCTTCACAATCAACAGAGTTCTTTCCCTGGAACATGTAGAGATCATTGATACAACCAATGGATACAAGTCCACAGCAAGAGGGGAGGACTTCAAGCATTACCAACCACCCTGATGAGGGAGAAACGTCAAGCTAGTGACGCTAAAGAAGCGCTTCATGGGAGGCAACCCATGTTTTATATGCTTTTAGAAGACAGTGAATAAGTCAACATTTATGAATTCCAACCCAAACTTGACAAACACTTGGTGAAAACCTTATTGTGAAGTATATAGTGAGGAACAAGTTTGGTGTTCAAAGCAAACCAAGATGCATGCTAGTCTTGGGAGCTTTGAACAAAACTTTTCATCACAATGCTCTAAACTAAGTTTGGTGTCACCCCAAGGTGCCACCAATGTGCATATAAGGACACACAGTTAGTTAGTTAGTTGGAGTTCATAAATGAACAATCTAATCTTTTCTTTTCTTTGCCTTAAAGTTTCAATTATCTTTGGTTTGATATTATTCTCACCTTTCTTATTTTGTCTTTATAGGAAAAAGAAAAGGAGCATTGATGGGGATTGATTGGACAATTAAATGGGGGAGGTTCGGCCACTTCATGAAGAGAACTACACACTTGTCTCAAGAAGGAACGCATAGGGAAACGTTGCCATGCAATATTGAAGAAAGGAGACCCTTGAAGACCGAACCATTCATTCTCATTAAGTGATGATCCTTGTCCTTCCTTCATGCACAACCACAACCGTCCATCAAGCAACCATTCTTGCAAATCCACACCTTCCGTTCTCTCATGAGCTCCCAATATAAGGAAACCTTAATGCAGCCTCACTCCTCACATTCAAATCCCCACTCTCCACACTTCATACTTTTGGCGTGCTAAACCCCTTCATCACAATTTGTCCTAGCCAACCCATTCTTCACCTATCCGTATCCTCAAATCACCTCAAAACAGCAACTCAAATTCATGGCATCATCAAGCTCAAAGAGGCAAAAGAGAAAGGAACCCATGGAGAGTGTTCCATTCGATGAGAAGAGATTCAAAATTGCCTTTCATGAACGTGAATTTGAGCGGATAAGGGTCAGAAAGATATTGCCAGAATTAATCTTCCAAATCAATGCAAATGAGTCACCACAGATTCAGGAGAAAATCGAAGAGAGAGGGTGGCAATTGCTCACAAGTCCAGAGGGAAAGATTAATGGAAACCTCATCAAAGAATTCTATGCAAATGTAGTGAGAGAAGACAAGACCAAAGCCCCAACCTTCAAAAGCTATGTGAGAGGAAAGGAGGTGGACTTCAGCCCAAATGCCATAACAAGAGCACTTCACCTGAAATCACCTCATTTTGATGAGGCCATCTATCAGGAAAGGATAAGTAAATGCCCTGACAATGATGAGCTCACAGAGATAGTGACGGACATTTGTGTTATAGCAGCTGATTGGGAGAGGTACACAGATGGGAGACCTAAGTTCATCAAGAGGGGAGACCTTAGCCCTGAAGTCAAAGGGTGGTTTGAACTCGTAAGGAGGTCCATTCTACCAGCTGCAAATAATTCAGAGGTAAACATCAATCGAGCTACTATGGTGCATTGCTTAGTACAGGGTGGGGAGATCAATGTGCATGAACTCATCGCTGAGGAGATTCAAGATTCAGCTGAGAATGCTGATTCAGGTGCCAGGCTCTGGTACCCTAGCACCATTCTCAGGTTGTGCAACAAGGCCAAGGTAGTATTTGAGGACAGCAATCCAGACTGGGTGAACCCAGGGAGGCTAGTTACACTCGAGCGATTGGTCTATACCACACCTGCTCAGCAACAAAGAAGGCCACATATAGAAAAGCAAAAAGCCAAGGAAGGAACTCATCAAGAGGAATATCATCAGGAAGAATATCAACAAAAAGAGCATCATGACCCAGCCAACCTAAATATGACTCACCTTCTAAGAGCAATTGAGGATTTGGGAATGAGACATATGGAGGGACAAGAGCAAATACTTCACATTCAGTCCAACTGGATGAGACAACAAGAAGAGTGGTAGAAACAACACATGGAGCAGCAACATGAGTAATACTCCCAACTCACTCAAGCCATCCACCAAGTTACTGAGAGGCAAGAGCGTCAAGATAAACGCCTTCAAGAACTCAACCAGCGGCAACTAGCTCAAATGAAATCATTCAATGAGTTCAATGTGCTGAATGAAGGAAGACAGTTACATAGGGAGGAGTTCAACGTAAACACTCAGGCCAGGTTGAACTACATGTCCAGCAATATGCATCATATACATTATGCCATTCCCACATATGATGAGGTCCAAAAAGAGTTTGTTGAACAAGAAGAAAGGAAGGTGAAACAGCAGAAGGACACACTAAAGAAGAAGATGGACGATGCTAGCTTCTGGAAGAAACTGCTTGGGAAAGGCAAAGGAAGTGGGAGCACAAGCACTCAAGAAAAACACCAAGAGGACAAGCAAGAAGGAGAGCATGGGCAACCACATGAGTAAAAGGTGGTGGAGCTCCTTCTTTGGTCTCTCTTTTTCCATTTTGAAATAAGGAAGATCTTGTATGAAATAGAACATGCTTCCATACTAGTTTGAACAACTTTCAATTATGCAATTTAAGTTTTCTGTTGAAAAAGTCTATGCTTGCTAGTCTTTATGTTACTGCATCATACCATTACTTATTGTATGCTTGTCTTTTGAATCAAATGAAAAAGAGAATGTTTATGTTTCAAAAGACCAGAGTGGAGTTCATAATATGGAAGTGCATTCATTAGTCTTTGGTGTGATCATAAGTTAGCTAAGTTGGTTCAACCATAAGGTGGGGATGACAACTATCTGGCCTGAATACTATACTTTGAATATACCCATGAGACTAATTAAATAACAAGATCCTAATAAGAGAAAGGGAAAGAACACTTAAAGTGAAAAAACAAAAGAAAAAGAGTAAACAATAAGGCTAGGCACCAATGGTTTTAATCTTGAGGCATGTGTCTGTGGTGTTTCTGTGTGAGGGATTTTACTTGGATGAATAAGCTCTTAGGGGTGCCTTATCACTTGGTAACTTAAGTTAACTAACTCGGGATTATCAGCTGAAAGTCCACTATCAAGAGTAACCCTCACTACAGAGCATTTAGTAACCCAAAGAAGTGCTGGACACCAAGGTCTCAAGAAGGAAAATAAATGAACCAGATGCCTGTGGTGTGTATGTATGGGGGAGAGACTTGAGGGAGTAAGTCCTTAGGGGTGTCTCAACACCTAGCACCTTGAACCAACTGGTTCGGGAGTGTTGGCTGAAAGCTTATCTTAAAGAGTTGCCCCTTTACAGAGCACTTAGCTTGAAGAACACAAATAAGCCCTGGAATGACAATAAAAGGATCAATAAAAGTCTCATGAGATGTAAGCAAAGTCAGTGTTTTAGGACATGATAAAGGTTTGAAAGCTAGTAATGGAATGAACCTAAGTTGCTATGCATGAAACCACCATAAAATCATTGACATGACTTCCACAAGAATGACTCATTTCTCTTGGCACTCCATTCATCATTCTCTTGTTCCAGTACTTGCTTAGGGACAAGCAAGCTTTAAGTTGGGTGTTGTGATGCCAGGGCATCTTGGCCAGTTTCATTGACCTTTTCTTTACTGTTTTTAAGGTAGTTTCATGCATTTCCTTAGGAAATAAGCTAGTTTTGGGTAGATATTCACTTATACCTTGATTCAAACATACATTGTGCATTTTACATGATTTCATGAGGATTTTGCATGAGTTTAGCAACAAATTGTATGTTGCATTACCCATGACTTGGACTAGAACTTTGATGCACTCTATTGCTTGATTTCAGGACCAAAGGAAGCAAGGAAGAACCACTTAGTAGTCACGTTAATCTAATTAAAGTTACCACTAACGTGGAATGGGAGGTAACTTGCAAAGTTAATGAGAAAAGTGATTGCAAATAACGCTCTCGAAGCCATCATTGCCCACGTTAAGAGTCACGTTAACTAAGTTAACGTGAACTCTAACGTGAAGAAGGGACTTTGAGCCAACGTTAGTGACACTTAACATTATCACTAACGTTGGCCAATGATCATAAGTGGCCACGTTCGAGTCCACGTTAACTTAGTTAACGTGGCCTCTAACGTTAAAAGGGGGAAGGAAGCCAACGTTAGTGACACTCAACATTGTCACTAACGTTGGCCTAAGGTGAATTGTACCACGTTAACTCCCACGTTAACTTGGTTAACGTGGGAGCTAACATAAGAGGCAAAGGAGGTCGACAACGTTAGTGACACCCAACATTGTCACTAACGTTAGAAGCACCCACAAAACCCCCAAGGAGCCACATTAACTTCCACGTTAACTTAGTTAACGTGGAAGCTAACGTTGATGAGTGAAAGATGAGCCAACGTTAGTGACACTCAACATTGTCACTAACGTTGGGGATGGTTAAGAATGGCCACGTTAGAAGCCACGTTAACCTAGTTAACGTGGACTCTAACGTGAGACATAGGGGCACATTGGAACGTTAGTGACAATGTTGAGTGTCACTAACATTCTCGAAAGTTGGCAAGGCCACGTTAGATGCCACGTTAACCTAGTTAACGTGGACTCTAACGTGAGACATAGGGGCACACTGGAACGTTAGTGACAATGTTAAGTGTCACTAATGTTCTCGAAGGTTGGCAAAGCTACGTTAGAAGCCACGTTAACCTAGTTAACGTGGGCTCTAACGTGAGGCAAAGGGGTACATTGGAACGTTAGTGACAATGTTGAGTGTCACTAACGTTCTCGAACTCATACTTTCACTAAACGTTAACACCCCTAACGTCCTGAGCTAAAGTCTCTGCCCACTTCACACTTTCTCTTTGCAAGTAAAGCCAAGCCCAAATGAAGAAGAGAAGTGCTTCAAACTCAAGATCCAAAGGCCTAAGACTTGAAGAGCCAACTAGATGCTGAGAAGAGTAGTATATATAGGAGTAGCTTTGAATTATTTGAGGAGTTCTGGAAGTTGGAAAATAACACTACTCTCTGTATTTTACTGCTCTTCTAGTTCCATGACGTATTCTCCATCTTTGTTTTCATTTTCTAGAGTTATGAACAACTAAACCCCTTTCATTAGGTTAGGGAGCTCTGTTGTAATTTGATGGATCAATACTAGTTTTCATTATTCTTCTTCTATCTTCTCTCTTGATTTTACTTGAAAGCTTTCAATCTTCATCCCATTGGGTAGTTCTCTTGGAAAAGAAACTATTCAAACTTGGATATCTTCTGAGCCTTGAAAGAGGAATGAAGAGATCAAGCTAGAAATGCTTTCTCATGCTGGACCAAATTGGGTTTGGATGGATATGTGACTATAATCCTCTCAATACTTGATTTGGGAAATGCATGTGGTATAATCAGTGACCACACTTCATCTCTTCTCATGAGCAATTGACCAAGGAATTGGCTATTGATCAAGATTTGAGAGATTGAATTGTAAGAAATTGTAATTGGTGCACGAAATTGCAATCACACTTTTGCAATCCCGCACAACTAACCAGCAAGTGCACTGGGTCGTCCAAGTAATACCTTGCGTGAGCAAGGGTCAATCCCACGGAGATTGTCGGCTTTAAGCAAGCTATGGTTATCTTGTAAATCTTAGTCAGGATATCAGAAATTATCAAGATTGATTGTAAACAGCAAAAGAACATGAAATAAGTACTTGTTATGCAGTAATAGAGAATAGGTTGAGGTTTTGGAGATGCTCCATCTTCTGAATCTCTGCTTTCCTACTGTCTTCTTCATCAAACACGCAAGGCTCCTTCCATGGCAAGCTGTATGTAGGGTTTCACCGTTGTCAGTGGCTACCTCCCATCCTCTCATTGGAAATGTTCAACGCACCCTGTCACGGCACGGCTATCCATCTGTCGGTTCTCAATCAGGCTGGAATAGAATCCAGTGATTCTTTTGCGTCTGTCACTAACGCCCCGCCTTCAGGAGTTTGAAGCACGTCACAGTCATTCAGTCATTGAATCCTACTCAGAATACCACAGACAAGGTTTAGACCTTCCGGATTCTCTTGAATGCCGCCATCAGTTCTAGCTTATACCACGAAGATTCTGGTTAAGGAATCCAAGAGATATCTACTCAATCTAAGGTAGAACGGAGGTGGTTGTCAGGCACACGTTCATAGTTGAGAATATGATGAGTGTCACAGATCATCACATTCATCCGGGTTAAGAACAAGTGATATCTTAGAATGGAAGCAAGCATGATTGAATAAGAAACAGTAGTAATTGCATTAATCCATCAAGACACAGCAGAGCTCCTCACCCCCAACCATGGGGTTTAGAGACTCATGCCGTGGAAAGTATACAATGAAACGTGTAAAAATGTCATGAGGTACAAGAACAATGTCAAAAGGTCCTATTAATAGTAAACTAGTATCCTAAGGTTTACAGAATTGAGTAAATGACAGAAAAATCCACTTCCGGGCCCACTTGGTGTGTGCTTGGGCTGAGCAATGAAGCATTTTCGTGTAGAGACCTTTTCTGGAGTTAAACGCCAGCTTTCATGCCAGTTTGGGCGTTTAACTCCAAGTTTTATGCCAGTTCCGGCGTTTAACGCTGGAATTTCTGAGGCCGAATTGCTACGCCGGTTTGGGCCATCAAATCTTGGGCAAAGTATGGACTATCATATATTGATGGAAAGCCCAGGATGTCTACTTTCCAATGCCGTTGAGAGCGCGCCAATTGGGCTTCTGTAGCTCCAGAAAATCCACTTCGAGTTCAGGGAGGTCAGAATCCAACAGCATCTGCAGTCCTTTTTGGTCTCTGGATCAGATTTTTGCTCAGGACCCTCAATTTCAGCCAGAAAATACCTGAAATCACAGAAAAACACACAAACTCATAGTAAAGTCCAGAAAAGTGAATTTTAATTAAAAACTAATAAAAATATACTAAAAACTAACTAAATCATACTAAAAACATACTAAAAACAATGCCAAAAAGCGTATAAATTATCCGCTCATCACAACACCAAACTTAAATTGTTGCTTGTCCCCAAGCAACTAAAAATCAAAATAGGATAAAAAGAAGAGAATATACTATAGACTCCAAAATATCAAAGAAACATAATTCCAATTAGATGAGCGGGACTAGTAGCTTTTTGCCTCCGAACAGTTTTGGCATCTCACTCTATCCTTTGAAGTTCAGAATGATTGGCATCTATGAGAACTCAGAACTCAGATAGTGTTATTGATTCTCCTAGTTAAGTATAATGATTCTTGAACATAGCTAGTGTATGAGTCTTGGCTGTGGCCCAAAGCACTCTGTCTTCCAGTATTACCACCGGATACATACATGCCACAGACACATAATTGGGTGAACCTTTTTAGATTGTGACTCAGCTTTGCTAGAGTCCCCAATTAGAGGTGTCCAGGGTTCTTAAGCACACTCTTTTTGCCTTGGTTCACAACTTTATTTCTTTCTTTTTCTTTTTTTTTTCTTCTCTTTTTTTTTCGAAATTTTTTTTTTCACTGCTTTTTCTTGCCTCAAGAATCAATTTGATGATTTTTCAGATCCTCAATAACAGTTCTCTTTCTCCTCATTCTTTCAAGAGCCAACAATTTTAACATTCTTAAAACAACAAATTCAAAAGACATATGCACTGTTCAAGCATTCATTCAGAAAACAAAAAGTATTGTCACCACATCAAACTAATTCAACTAGTTTCAGAGATAAATTTCGAAATCCTGTACTTCTTGTTCTTTTGTGATTAAAGCATTTTTCATTTAAGAGAGGTGATGGATTCATAGGACATTCATAGCTTTTAAGGCATAAACTTTAAATTTTATTAATTAAGAACAAGACTCAAATATAGATATAAGATGAGACTAGAAATAGAAAAACAAGAACAAAAACGAAAAATAGGCTCCTAATGATAGAGGTTTTCACAGAGTTAGGACTCAACAACCTTGATTTTGAGAAGTGGATGCTCCCTCAACTTGAGAGGAGAGCTTTTGGCGTTTCATCTCTTGGAGTTCACGCCCTTGTTTCTCTTGTTCCTTCAGCAATTTGCAGAGCATGCAGTTCTGATTCTGCTGTTCTTCCTTCAGTTGCTCCATAGTTTCTTGCAACTTGGTGATAGATGCTTCTAGGCTGGCCCAGTAGCCAATTTCAGGGAATTCAGGGAGGAACTCCTGCGCCCTCCTTTTGATAGAGTTGTCTTGCACTTGTCCTTCCATTGACTTTTTGGTGATTGGATGTTCAATGGGTATGAATTCATCTACTCCCATCTTCACCCCAGCCTCTTTACAGAGCAAGGAGATTAAGCTTGGGTAAGCCAGTTTGGCTTCAGTGGAATTTTTATTTGCAATTGTGTAGATCTCACAAGCAATCACATGATGAACCTCCACTTCTCTTCCAAGCATAATGCAATGAATCATCACTGCTCTCTTGATGGTGACCTCTGAACGGTTGCTAGTGGGCAATATGGAACGCCCAATAAAGTCTAGCCAACCTCTTGCAATTGGCTTGAGGTCTCCCCTCTTGAGTTGGTTTGGGACACCCTTTGAATTGGTTATCCACTTAGTTCCAGGGAGGCATATGTCCTCTAGAATTTGATCCAACCCTTTATCTACTCTCACCATCCTCCTATTAAAGGAGTCAGGATCATCTTGCAGTTGAGGTAACTTGAAGATTTCTCTTATTTTGTCCAGATGAAAGTACATGACTTTCCTTCTGACCATAGTTCTGTAGGTATGGTAAGCGGTTCCAGTCATTCTCTGCTTATCTGTCAGCCACAGATTTGAGTAGAATTCCTGAACCATGTTCCTTCCAACCTTTGTCTCAGGATTGGTTAGAACTTCCCATCCTCTGTTTCGAATTTGCTCTTGGATCCCCGGATATTCATCTTCTTTCAGATCAAATTTAACTTCCGGGATCACTGACCTCAGACCCATTATTTTGTGATAATGGTCTTCATGTTCTTTAGTTAAGAACTTCTCTTGATTCCAAAGATTCTTTGGATTAGTCTCTTTCTTTCCTCTTAAATTGGTTTGTTTTCCCTTAGGAGCCATGATCTTGATGAATCTTGGCTTAGTGATCACGGAAAAGCACACCAAACTTAGAGGTTTGCTTGTCCTCAAGCAAAAGAAAAGAGAGAAGAGAGGGGGAGGAAGAGAAAATTCGAATGGTGTGGTGGAATGAGGGAGCCAAACGTGTATTTATAAGGAGGGGAGGGGAGTTTTCGAAAAAAAGAGAGAAATTTGAAAGAAGATTTGAGAAGATTTGGAAAGAAATTGAGAGAAGGGTGAAATTTTTGAACAATGTTTGTAATTGATTTGAAATAAATTTGAAGAATGGTTTTGACTTTTGAAGATTTGAAAGTGAATGATGAATGATTGAAGTGTGATTTTGTAGAAAAGTATGGGTGAGAAAAGGAAAGTTTGAAAAAATTTGATTTGAAAACAAAATTGTGGTCCCCCCCACCTTGCTGGCGTTAAACGCCCAGAATGGCACCCATTCTGGCGTTTAACGCCCATTTGGTGCCCCTTTTGGGCGTTAAACGCCAGAAATCCTTTATCACTGGGCGTTTTTCTGAACGCCCAGGATGCTGCACACTTGGCGTTAAACGCCCAGAATGGGCACCATTCTGGGCGTTTAACGCCCAAAATGGCATCATTCCTGGCGTTAAACGCCCAGAATGGTACCCATTCTGGCGTTTAACGCCCAAAATGTCCCTTACTGGCGTTTTTTCGCCAGTAAGCTCATTTTCTCTGCTTTTTGAGCTGAATCCTTTTGTAACTCTGTGAATTCCTTCATTTTTGATACTTGCCTCTGTAAGAACTAATCATATAACTTCCTAATGACTGGGTTGCCTCCCAGCAAGCGCTTCTTTACTGTCTTTAGCTGGACCTTTACTGAGAATCACTCAAGTCTCAGTTTTGAGCATTCCTGCTCAAAATTGCTCTCAAGATAATGCTTGATTCTCTGTCCATTAACAATGAACTTTTTGTCAGAATCAATATCTTGAAGCTCAACATATCCATATGGTGACACTCCTGTGATCACATACGGACCCCTCCACCGGGATTTGAGTTTTCCTAGGAATAATTTGAGCCTGGAGTTGAAGAGCAGAACTTTTTGTCCTGGCTCAAAGACTCTGGTTGACAATTTCTTGTCATGCCATTTCTTTGCCTTTTCCTTATAAATTTTTGCATTTTCAAAGGCATTGAGTCTGAACTCTTCTAGCTCATTTAGCTGAATTAATCTCTTTTCTCCAGCTAACTGTGCATCCATGTTTAGGAATCTGGTTGCCCAGTAAGCTTTATGTTCCAGTTCCACAGGCAAATGACAGGCCTTCCCATACACCAGTTGGTATGGAGAAGTTCCTATAGGAGTCTTGAATGCTGTTCTGTATGCCCACAGAGCATCATCCAAGCTCTTTGCCCAATCCTTTCTTCGGGCTATCACAGTCCGTTCTAGGATTCTTTTTAGCTCTCTGTTAGAGACTTCAGCTTGCCCATTTGTCTGTGGATGATACGCAGTTGCCACTTTATGGCTGATTCCATATCTAACCATAGCAGAGTATAGCTGTTTATTGCAGAAATGAGTGCCCCCATCACTGATTAGTACTCTGGGAACACCAAACCTGCTGAAGATGTGTTTCTGGAGGAATTTTAGCACAGTCTTGGTATCATTAGTGGGTGTAGCAATTGCTTCTACCCACTTAGATACATAGTCTACTGCCACCAGAATGTAAGTATTTGAGTATGATGGTGGGAATGGCCCCATGAAGTCAATTCCCCATACATCAAACAATTCTATCTCTAATATCCCTTGTTGAGGCATGGCATATCCGTGAGGCAAGTTACCAGCTCTTTGGCAACTGTCACAGTTACGCACAAATTCTCGGGAATCTTTATAGAGAGTAGGCCAGTAGAAGCCACATTGGAGGACTTTAGTGGCTGTTCGCTCACTTCCAAAATGCCCTCCATACTGTGATCCATGGCAATGCCATAGGATCCTTTGTGCTTCTTCTCTGGGTACACATCTGCGGATCACTCCGTCAGCACATCTCTTAAAGAGATATGGTTCATCCCAGAGGTAGTACTTGGCATCTGAAATTAATTTCTTTCTTTGCACTCTGCTGTACTCCTTGGGTATGAACCTCACAGCTTTATAGTTTGCAATATCTGCGAACCATGGAGCTTCCTGAATGGCAAAGAGTTGCTCATCTGGGAAAGTCTCAGAGATCTCAGTAGAAGGGAGGGACGCCCCATCTACTGGTTCTATTTGGGACAGATGATCAGCTACTTGGTTCTCTGTCCCTTTTCTGTCTCTTATTTCTATATCAAACTCTTGCAGAAGCAACACCCATCTGATAAGCCTGGGTTTTGAATCCTGCTTTGTGAGTAAGTATTTAAGAGCAGCATGGTCAGTGTACACAACCACCTTGGATCCTACTAGATAAGATCTAAACTTGTCAATGGCATAAACCACTGCAAGTAATTCTTTTTCTGTGGTTGTGTAATTCTTCTGTGCATCATTTAAAACACGGCTAGCATAATAAATGACATGCAGAAGTTTGTTATGCCTCTGTCCCAACACTGCACCAATGGCATGGTCACTGGCATCACACATTAATTCAAATGGTAATGCCCAATCTGGTGCAGAGATGACTGGTGCTGTGACCAGTTTAGCTTTCAGGGTCTCAAATGCCTGCAGACACTGTGTGTCAAACACAAATGGTGTGTCAGCAGCTAGCAGATTACTCAGAGGTTTTGCAATTTTCGAAAAATCCTTTATAAACCTTCTGTAGAATCCTGCATGCCCCAGAAAGCTTCTGATTGCCTTAACATTGGCAGGTGGTGGTAATTTTTCAATTACCTCTACCTTTGCCTTATCTACCTCTATTCCCCTGCTTGAAATTTTATGCCCAAGGACAATTCCTTCAGTCACCATAAAGTGACATTTCTCCCAGTTTAAAACCAGGTTAGTCTCTTGGCACCTTTTCAGGACAAGTGATAGGTGGTTAAGACAGGAGCTGAATGAGTCTCTATATACTGAGAAGTCATCCATGAAGACTTCCAGAAATTTCTCTACCACATCTGAGAAGATAGAGAGCATGCACCTCTGAAAGGTTGCAGGTGCATTGCACAGACCAAAAGGCATCCTTCTGTAGGCAAACACGCCAGAAGGGCAAGTAAATGTTGTCTTCTCTTGGTCCTGAGGATCTACTGCAATTTGGTTGTAGCCTGAATAGCCATCCAAAAAGCAGTAGTAATCATGACCAGCTAGTCTTTCTAGCATTTGGTCTATGAATGGTAAAGGAAAATGATCCTTTCTGGTAGCTGTATTGAGCCTTCTGTAGTCAATACACATGTGCCACCCTGTGACTGTTCTTGTAGGAACCAGTTCATTTTTCTCATTATGAACCACTGTCATGCCTCCCTTTTTGGGAACAACTTGGACAGGGCTCACCTAGGGGCTATCAGAAATAGGATAAATAATCCCAGCCTCTAGTAATTTAGTGACCTCTTTCTGCACCACCTCCTTCATGGCTGGATTTAGCCTCCTCTGTGGTTGAACCACTGGTTTGGCATTATCCTCCAACAGGATCTTGTGCATGCATCTAGCTGGGCTAATGCCCTTAAGATCACTTATGGACCACCCAAGAGCTGTCTTGTGTGTCCTTAGCACTTGAATCAGTGCTTCCTCTTCCTGTGGATTTAAAGCAGAGCTTATAATCACTGGAAAAGTGTCACCCTCTCCTAGAAATGCGTACTTCAGGGATGGTGGTAGAGGTTTGAGTTCAGGTTTGGGAGGTTTATCCTCCTCCTGAGGAATTTTCGAAAATTCCTTTGCTTCCTCTAGTTCTTCTTGATCAGGTTGAGCATCTTTGAAGATGTCCTCAAGCTCTGATTCTAGGCTTTCAGCCATATTGATCTCTTCTACCAGAGAGTCAATAATGTCAGCGCCCATGCAGTCATCTGGTGTGTCTGGATGCTGCATAGCTTTTACAGCATTCAACTTGAACTCATCCTCATTGACTCTGAGGGTTACTTCCCCTCTTTGTACATCAATGAGAGTTCGTCCAGTTGCTAGGAAAGGTCTTCCTAGAATGAGAGTTGCACTCTTGTGCTCCTCCATTTCCAGCACCACAAAGTCAGTTGGAAAAGCAAATGGCCCAACCTTGACAATCATGTCCTCTATTATGCCTGATGGGTGTTTAATGGAGCCATCAGCAAGTTGGAGGCATATTCTGGTTGGTTTGACTTCTCCAGCCAACCCAAGCTTTCTGATAGTGGATGCAGGTATTAGATTGATGCTTGCTCCATGATCACATAGGGCTGTCTTGGTGCAAGCGCCCTCTAATGTGCATGGTATCATAAAGCTTCCAGGATCTTGAAGCTTTTCTGGTAAGCTTTTCAGAATGACTGCACTGCATTCTTCAGTGAGAAACACTTTTTCAGTTTCTCTCCAATCCTTCTTATGACTTAAGATCTCTTTCATGAACTTAGCATAAGAAGGTATTTGCTCAAGTGCCTCTGCAAACGGAATCTTTATTTCAAGAGTCCTTAGATAGTCTGCAAAGCTGGCAAATTGCTTATCCTGTTCCGCTTTGCGGAGTTTCTGAGGATAAGGCATTTTGGCTTGATATTCTTCAACCTTAGATGCTGCAGGTTTATTCCTTACAGAAGTGGTTGAAGAGGCCCTTTTAGAGGGATTACTGTCAGCACTCTCAGGTGTCTGATCCTCCTTTGGCGTCTGAACGCCAGGATTGGGTGGAAAATGGGCGTTAAACGCCAGCTTTTCCCCCTTTTCTGGCGTTTGAACGCCAGAACTGGGCAAGGAATGGGCGTTTAACGCCAGCTTTCCTCCCCTTTCTGGCGTTTGAACGCCAATAACATTCCTCTCTGGGCTCTTACTGTCCTCAGAGGGATTTTGAACAGTGGGTTGGTTATCCTCTGTCAATTGTTCCTTGTTTGGCTTTTTGCTCTTTTGAGCAGTGTTATTCAGTGTCTTCCCACTCCTCAGTTGAACTGCTTGACATTCCTCTGTTATCTGTTTAGATATTTGCTGTTTTGCTTGATTCAACTGCAGTTCTATGCTCTTGTTAGCAACCTTAGTATCATGGAGCATTTCTTTAAATTCTGCTAACTGTTCAGTCATCAGGAGCAATTGTTGATTAAGCTCATTCATCTGTTCTTGAGGATTAGGATCAGTGACTAATGCCATGACTTCCTCCTTTGGAACGAATTCATTGCTAGAATATAAGTATTGGTTTCTAGCAACCGTGTCTATAAGCTCTTGAGCTTCTTCAATTGTCTTCCTCATGTGTATGGATCCACCAGCTGAGTGGTCTAAAGACATCTGAGCTTTTTCTGTAAGCCCATAGTAGAAGATGTCTAACTGTACCCACTCTGAAAACATTTCAGAGGGGCATTTTCTAAGCATACCTCTATACCTCTCCTAGGCATTATAAAGGGATTCATTATCCTCTTGTTTAAAGCTTTGGATGTCCAGCCTTAGCTGTGTCATCCTCTTTAGAGGGTAAAAATGATTCAGGAATTTGTCTGACAACTGTTTCCATGTCTTTATGCTTGCTGTAGGTTGGTTATTCAACCACCTTTTAGCTTGATCATTTACAGCAAATGGAAACAGTAATAGTCTGTAGACATCCTGATCTACCTCTTTATCATGTACTGTGTCAGCAATTTGTAAGAACTGTGCCAGAAACTCAGTAGGTTCTTCCTGTGGAAGACCGGAATACTGGCAATTTTGCTGCACTATGATAATGAGTTGAGGATTTAGCTCAAAGCTACTTGCTTTGATGGGAGGTGTACAGATGCTACTCCCATATGCAGCTGTAATGGGGTTAGCATATGACCCCAGAGTCTTTTTGGACTGATTAACCCCACTTAAGTCCATAATGGACAAGAGGGAAATGATAATAATTGCAAATGGATAAATTTTGTTTTTGTTTTTTTTTTTTTGAATTAACCGAAAAAAAAATAAAATAAAACAAAAGGAAAATAAAATAAAATTTCGAAAATCAAAAAGAAAATAAGATCAAAACAAATTGAGAACTGAATCAATTAGCTAATTAAAAAGATTTTGAAAACAGCAATTAAAAGATATGATTGAAAAAATTTTTATGAGAAAGATTTGATTTTTGAAAAGAGGAAAGAGAAAAACAACAAAAAGACACCAAACTTAAAATTTTAGAAAATCAAATACTAATTTTTTCGAAAATTTTGAAAGGAAAAACACAAAGAGGACACCAAACTTAGAATTTTTATGAATCAAAAAGGGACTAAGAACATGCAAAATTCGAAAATCAAAAGAAAAACAAAAGCATGCAATTGACACCAAACTTAAAATATGAAACTAGACTCAACTAAAAGACTCTAAACCAACAAAATAAAACAGTCCTAATTTAAGCAACAAGATAAGCCGTCAGTTGTCCAAACTCGAACAATCCCCGGCAACGGCGCCAAAAACTTGGTGCACGAAATTGCAATCACACTTTTGCAATCCCGCACAACTAACCAGCAAGTGCACTGGGTCGTCCAAGTAATACCTTGCGTGAGCAAGGGTCGATCCCACGGAGATTGTCGGCTTGAAGCAAGCTATGGTTATCTTGTAAATCTTAGTCAGGATATCAGAAATTATCAAGATTGATTGTAAACAGCAAAAGAACATGAAATAAGTACTTGTTATGCAGTAATAGAGAATAGGTTGAGGTTTTGGAGATGCTCCATCTTCTGAATCTCTGCTTTCCTACTGTCTTCTTCATCAAACACGCAAGGCTCCTTCCATGGCAAGCTATATGTAAGGTTTCACCGTTGTCAGTGGCTACCTCCCATCCTCTCATTGGAAATGTTCAACGCACCCTGTCACGGCACGGCTATCCATCTGTCGGTTCTCAATCAGGCCGGAATAGAATCCAGTGATTCTTTTGCGTCTGTCACTAACGCCCCGCCTTCAGGAGTTTGAAGCACGTCACAGTCATTCAGTCATTGAATCCTACTCAGAATACCACAGACAAGGTTTAGACCTTCCGGATTCTCTTGAATGCCGCCATCAGTTCTAGCTTATACCACGAAGATTCTGGTTAAGGAATCCAAGAGATATCTACTCAATCTAAGGTAGAACGGAGGTGGTTGTCAGGCACACGTTCATAGTTGAGAATATGATGAGTGTCACAGATCATCACATTCATCCGGGTTAAGAACAAGTGATATCTTAGAATGGAAGCAAGCATGATTGAATAAGAAACAGTAGTAATTGCATTAATCCATCAAGACACAGCAGAGCTCCTCACCCCCAACCATGGGGTTTAGAGACTCATGCCGTGGAAAGTATACAATGAAACGTGTAAAAATGTCATGAGGTACAGGAACAATGTCAAAAGGTCCTATTAATAGTAAACTAGTATCCTAAGGTTTACAGAATTGAGTAAATGACAGAAAAATCCACTTCCGGGCCCACTTGGTGTGTGCTTGGACTGAGCAATGAAGCATTTTCGTGTAGAGACCTTTTCTGGAGTTAAACGCCAGCTTTCATGCCAGTTTGGGCGTTTAACTCCAAGTTTTATGCCAGTTCCGGCGTTTAACGCTGGAATTTCTGAGGCCGAATTGCTACGCCGGTTTGGGCCATCAAATCTTGGGCAAAGTATGGACTATCATATATTGCTGGAAAGCCCAGGATGTCTACTTTCCAATGCCGTTGAGAGCGCGCCAATTGGGCTTCTGTAGCTCCAGAAAATCCACTTCGAGTGCAGGGAGGTCAGAATCCAACAGCATCTGCAGTCCTTTTTGGTCTCTGGATCAGATTTTTGCTCAGGACCCTTAATTTCAGCCAGAAAATACCTGAAATCACAGAAAAACACACAAACTCATAGTAAAGTCCAGAAAAGTGAATTTTAATTAAAAACTAATAAAAATATACTAAAAACTAACTAAATCATACTAAAAACATACTAAAAACAATGCCAAAAAGCGTATAAATTATCCGCTCATCAGTAATTCAATCAATTAAGATTGCCAAGGAGATCAATGAGTGCATTGATTGAGGAAGAGATGAAAATGAACTTGATCCGGAGAATTGCAACATCTCCTGCGCCCAATGAACTCTCCAATTCTGATCTCACCCATTCTCTTTAATTCTGCGTTTACTTTCATGAGCAAACACCCCATTCCCATTTACAATTCTGCAATTTACTTTCAGTCATTTACTTTCAGCCCTTTAATTCTAGCGTTTACTTTTTCTGTCATTTACATTCCCGCCATTTTATTTTCTGCAAATCTCAACCCAAATTTTGAATTCGCTCAACTAGAACATTCTTCTAATTAAAGTTGCTTGATCAATCAATCCCTGTGGGATTTGACCTCACTCTATTGTGAGTTTTTACTTGACGACAAATTCGGTACACTTGCCGAAGGAAATTTGTTGAGAGACAGTTTCCACATGCATCAATTGGTTTAATCTTTCCTTCGTTGCCTTGGCTCTCAACTTGGGACTCAAAATACCTAATATTCTCGGGTTATTATAGCACAAGGGTGATCAATGCACCACGCAACCTTACAAATTTCTTTGATAAATTAATCTCCTCTGATAGGAGAAAAGTGGGTGAACTCGTCATTCGATTCATGATTACCTAATGTCATTACATCCTTTAATCATTACTTGAAGTCTTTCTAGCGAGGCATCGTCACGATGTCATGATGTCGCATCTGCTCATATCCAAAGCCCTTGGATAGTGTATTCGTAGAATTTCCAATTAGCTCTTTAGATTCAAGCGTCACGAATATCGGTACAGAGGTTACCCTTTCTCTTAAGGTTTGAAAACTCGTTGCACTCAAACATCTAGGAAACGGTACATCCTAACGCGTCGACTTAATCACAGACAATGTGGCCAATAAGAATTAAAGCTCTACAACTCTTCTTCAGACTACATGATTATGCACTCAGATAAACCACTATTTTATGGTTTATCTTGTGTTTAATTGAGTGATTTTTATCAAGTCTCTACCCACTTATTCATATGATTTGCATGGCTTTACAACTCCTTCCTAGTCTTGTTCTAAAATTGGAAACTTGCTTCCCAAGACTTTAAATTACCAAAAATTAATTCCCCTTTATACCATTCGATGCCGTGATATGTGTGTTAAGTGTTTCAGGCTTTATAGGGCAGGAATGGCTTAGAGGATGGAGAGGAAGCTTGCAAAAAAATGGAAGGAACACAAGAAACTAAGGAGATAACCAGCGAGCAGCGACGCGCACACATGGCTCAGCGTGCACGCGACATGGAGAAAATTGCTGTGACGCGTGCGCGTGCCTGACGCGTACGCGTGGATTGGAGTTTTGCAATATGATGCGTGCGCGTGCTTGACTCGAACGCGTGATACATCAAAACGACTAGCGACTCGAACGCGTGACTGACGCATACGTATGACATGTGCGATCTACAGAATTAACAAAAAATGCTGGGGGCAATTTCGGGCCGTGTTTTGACCCAGTTTTTGGCCCAAAAACACAGACTAAAGCAAGGGAACATGCAGAGACTCAACACACATTCTCATTAGCATAGTTTTAGGATTTTAGATTTGAATCTAGGGAAAATCACTCTTCTTCTAGGTTTTCTTTACATTCATAGTTTATTAGTTTTATGCTTTTGCTTTGGATTTTGGATATTTAAGAGTCATCACCTCCATTTAAGTCACTATTCTAGTTTCTTTCCTATTCCTTTACTCTTTCAGTTATTCATTAATCCTATTCAGATAATTATGTTGCATTTTGGATTTACTAATACATAGAATTACTTTTTCCTTTAATTAATTTTCAATCCCTATTTATTTAATTTATCATACCTTTATCTTATATTCTTATGAGCGCTATATCCATGTCAAGGGAGTAGATTTCCAACTTGACATAAGGGTTGATTAAAAGGAAAACTTTGAGTTGGAATACTCAAGTGTTAATATTAATTGGATGTTGTTGGCTAATTCTCCTGTCTTCAACTCTAATCCTTTCTTAGGAGAGGATTAGGACGCAAGCAATAAGATTAGTTTGAGAGTACTTGACTTTCCCTTATTTTATAAGGGATAACTAAGTAGGATAACAACCCTTTTATTATTACACTTGGGAAGATTCCAACAAGGATAGAACTTCCATTTAATCTTCTCCCGGTCAGGCTTTTAATTGAATTACATAAATTCTCAATTCTCTATTTCTCTGTTTCTAAAAACTCAAAAATCTCTTGGAAAACCTCTTATTGATAAAATAGCACTCTCTCTGTAACTCGTTGGGAGACGACCTGGGATTCATACTCCTAGTATTTTATTTCTAAAATTCTGTGACAACTCTTCTAAATTGATAAGCGGATTTTAGTCGGTTGAGAACTGTACTTGCAACGTTATTTTCTTTATAAACTCTTAATCTGTCAATTTCTGCCTCGTCACACTCTTTCTTCTATGTCTTGGCATTTTGCTTTAAGGAATTAGTGTCTTGGTGGTTATATCTAGGAATAAAATGAGGTGCTAACTAAGCTCGGGTTGATGTTTTGAAAAGATACAAAGCTCAAAGGCGATCAAGCTATTCAAACAGTGTTTGCTAATAAATAAAAGGAGGTTTGGTATGATGGTTGGACCAATTCCCAGAAAACAGAAAGATGCACAAGAAAAAGAATTAAGGTGCACACCAAAGAAGAAATTTTGAAGTCAAGCCCTGATATGAAGAAAACAAAGCGCATCGAATCAAATACATGTCAGCTGATACTCCAGCCGTACTAAGCCCGTAAATTTTCAATGATTTGCACGATTATGCCAAGATAAATTCAAGCTCATATCGAAAGAAACGAGATTCATATCAGTAAGGAATAAAATTACAAAGATGATCAACTTATTCATCAAGAAGAAATTCAAAGTGTAAATCCAAATATGAGTCACAAAAGAAAGGCTAGGTCAAGTCACGGAGATTCATTGAGGCACTCCCATTCATATAAATCCTCCTATTGTTATGTTACTTTTTTCTCCAACATAACCAGTGCTTCTTACTGGGAGCGCTTGATTAAACAGATTTCGTTCCTATTACTCACTTCATCTAGCTCCTAATTTCCACCGATCCTAACAGTGTCATCGTACGTAAGGTAACGGAGAATGATCTAATTTGCGGCACTAATTCTACCGCCATTTACTCCTTCTCTTGACACCTAACCGATTAGCAATCAAAGGTTAAACTCATGTCTTGCTTTATCCTCGTAGTCCACCGTCAATGGGTTCTATACATTAGTCGCGTACAACTCTCATCTTACTACTGCTACATCACCCAGATTTCATTTGTCTCTAAGAGTTTGATTGATAAACCACTATTTTATGGTTTATCTTATGCTCAATTGAGTGGTTTTTATCAACTCTTTACCCACTTATTCATACTATTTGCATGAGTTTACGTTTTCCTTCCGGATTTTGTGCTATGATTGAAAACATGCTTCTTTGGTCTTATATTTGTTAATCTTAATCCTCTTTTATTACTATTAGATGCCGTGATATGTGTGTTAAGTGATTTCAGGGATTACAGGGTATGAATGGCTCAGAGGATGGAAAGGAAGCATGCAAAAGTGGAAGGAATACAAGAAGTTGAAGAAATTGCTAAGCTGTCCAGCCTGACCGCTTCGCACTCAAATGACCATAACTTGAGCTATAGAGGTTCAAATGAGATGGTTCCAGTTGCGTTGGAAAGATAACATTTGGGGCTTCACAACGATATATAATTTGCCATAGCTGCTCCGACGCCAGGAAATGCGAACGCGTAGATCACGCGGCCGTGTGAACTGGCAGGAACACAACCCACGCTAACGCGTGGACGACGCCTCCGCGTCACTCTTCCGCGACCTGTACGGACCAGAAAGTGCTGAGAGTGATTTCTAAGCTATTTTTGACTCAGTTTTCAGCCCAGAACACACAGATTAAAGGCTATAAAGTGGGGGAATGCATCCATTCATAATCATGCTTTTCATAATTCACTTTCCATGATTTAGATTTAGTTTTGAGAGAGGTTCTCTCCTCTCTCTCTTTAGGATTAGGATTTAGTTTTAGGATTTTATTTGCTTCAAGGATTATCTTTTTACCAGGTTCAATGTTCTTTTGCTTGACAGTTATCTCTTATTTTCAGATACCATTAATGCTTGCTTGTATTAGTTATGTTGCCTATTTGGCTTATGCTATATTCATGTTATGATTTTCTTATTTAATGTTACTTGAGATATTTCAGTTCAATATTGCTCTTTTTATTCATGTTATTGATCATTCCCAATCTGAAGATATTCTTATTCCGGTAGATTTAATTTCCTTCCCTTTTGGTCTTGGTTAAGAAATCAGTAACTCAGGAGTTATCTTTGCTCAACATAATTGATAACTAATTAGTCCCTTGACTTTCCTTTGCTTTAGCAAAGGTTAACTAAGTGGAATTAAGATTCAACTTTCATTATTATTGATAAGAATAACTAATTTTGGACTTCCAATTTCTCATACCTTGCCAAAAGTTTGCTTTACAGTATTTATTTATTTTAATTGTCATTTAAATTACTTGTCATACTTCTTCCTTAATTCCAAACCCCCAATTTTACCTTTTTCATAGCCAATAATAAGAACATACCTCCCTGCAATTCCTTGAGAAGATGACCCGAGGTTTGAATACTCGGTTATCAATTTCAAAGGGGTTTGTTACTTGTGACAACCAAAACGTTTGCACGAAGGGATTTCTGTTGGTTTAGAATCTATATCTACAATGCGACTATTTTTGTAAAATTCTTTACTAGCAAAAATCCTAACGTCATTGATCATTCGTCCTATATCTTCCAACATCTTCCCTAAGCTACGCAAGCTCTAACGGCATTACTCCATGCGGCGCAACCTAGGTTTAGTCTTAAGTTTCGATACATTAGTACTATTTCGTCGTTTCCATTTTAACTATACATAAACACAACGTTTCAATGTTATCTAGGGTAATTAGGATTTAACTACCAGTTTCATAGTTACTTCCACCTCATTGGGACTGTCTATCATCTTGAGTCTCCTTAAGTGGACAGTTCCAGGACATACGCCTAGGACGACCGCACTTATAGCATAAGTCCATACCAAAATGACACGGCCTATTCGGGTGATAGCTTCCACATCTCTGACAACTCGAATCATCTGAAGCAGCCACTGACTTTTTCCTTTTCTTTTGAATTCTTGGCCCCATAGTGGGAAGTTCTTATTATGTTCCCTTCGATGAAATTTTCGGCTATAATTTCTTTCCACAATATCCTTCTTTAAATAATCTTCCATGACCCTGCTCTTGTTCACCATGTCTGAGAAAATTTTGATCTCCGTCAGGCCCACTGAACTCAAAATATCACTCTAGAGTCCTCCTTCAGATTTGATACACTTCCATTCCTCAAAGTCTCCCAAAGCACCCTAACAAATCTTGAAAAATCGACATAATTCTTCAAAGTTTTTTGTGTATTTAGCTACAGACATTTAACCCTGTTTCAATTATAACAATTGAAGCTCCTTAGCTGTCCTAACTGAATTAGAAAAGTACTTTTTGTAGAATTCCAACTGAAAGGCATCCCAAGGTATTGCAATGTTGTCTTACTGCAGCAGGTGTCGCGTACCCTGCCACCAATACTGGGCTTCACCCGTTAACTGATAAGTTGCAAATTCAACGCATTGTTTTTTAGGGACTTGTTATCCTTCTAACGGCCGTTCTATTGCTTGAAACCAGTTATCGGCCTCTGTGGGGTATGTTGTCCCTCTAAAGATGGTTGGGTTTACCTTCAGGAAGGTTGCTAAGGTCATTGGCCCATTTTCTCTGTCACCGCCATTCCCATTACCGGCTTGATTCCCCAATGCCGCAGTTGTAGCCTGCATAGCAGCAGCCATGTTCTCTAGGGCAGTCATAAAGTTTGCAGGATTATTCTCAGTTGTCTCAGGTTTCGAGTTACTAGCCCTATATCTCCCTCGACCGCGACCGCATTCACGAGTAGCCATCTGGTCCCTGTTCACACAAAACAAGTGATATCAAGGTGATCAGTATCAATATCGAAAGTCTAGTCCTTCAAAGTCCTAAATGCATGCTCATAAACATTCACGCCATATATATCAATTTGATAGCCTAATTAGCATGTATAAACACTCAGAGTATGCCCAGAAGCTTAGTCAGTCCGTCCTTCAGGCTCTACAAGAATGAACTACTCTGATACCATAATGTAACGCCTTACCATACATTGCTTTACGCTTAATCCGTAAAACATAGGTGGTGTGGTATTGCGACATCTAAAATAAAATAAATACATAATAATATTGGAAAAGGATGTAGTATATGAGGAGCCTTGAAAAACGGATAAAGCAAAATCGTAAAATGAAAAGCGTAATGCTCCAGATGCGTGCGAAGAAAGCTAAGGTACACAAGCATAAATTAAACATAAAGTAGGAATAGAGGATCAAGAGATACAAAATAACAAGCTCCTAACTCAGCCTACGAAACTAAGGCTAGCCAGAGAATATTTATATATATATATATATATATATATATATATATATATATATATATATATATACACACACACACACACACACACATATAACCGAAAGTCCAAAATACATTTATAAAACCCTAGTTCTCCATAAACCTCTAAGAGGTACAAGATAACACAGGTATATATATGCTGAGAGTCTATACACATATAGCAAAAGACCAAAAGTTAAACCCCAAAACGAATCCACTTCGCTGCAGAAGCTCCAAACACCTACCGAGGTGTCTCTCGACCTACATTTGAAAAATAACAATGTAGTAAGAACTGGGGATTCTCAGCATGGTAA